>NC_064420.1:4012500-4065000 GCF_023375975.1 Astyanax mexicanus | reverse complement strand
TACAGGCGCCTCCGATGCAAAATGGCAAGCATGCAATCAAAATGGGATTCTAATTTTATCATATCCATCGGAGAACAATTAGACAGGAGGCTACGCAAATGGCATCTATTATGGGTCATTGAATTCTTTTTGCAGCAGTCTCCTGGGCAGCGCTGGAAAGATCTGTGAAATGAAACAAAACAAGTCTATTAGAGAAACACTGACTGAGGCCACGTCAAACAGCCAGAGCAAACAGCGAGGCTGATGTGCAGGTAACAGAGGCGAGGTTTAGCTGGGAAAGGTGCTTATACTCTATATGAATCTACTGTATATTAAAATCTATAACTCTGGAAAAAAAAAATGAAGAATCAAGAGAACACCTCAGTTTAGGTAAAATCAAAGAAACTCATCAAAACTCATCATTTTTTTATATTATTTAAATAATAGGTGCGTCCACACAATCTTCACTCACCATCAGGGCTACCTCACCTTGTGTAGTCAGGTGTATTTTATATGAACCAGATTAAACCAGACCAAACTAACTAAACCAGACCAAACAAACAAACCGGATGTCTGTCTGGTCACGGTGTTGTAGGACATGAGAGCAAGTTACCATTGTGTATGATTTTGTATTCCTTTTGATAATTGAAAATTCATAGCTTGTGTTTCTTATTTTATGTAGACCTTCAATTTGTGCGATTTTACATTCTACATGTATATGTTGTCTTATTTCCACACTAAATGGATGGTTAATCATCAGCTACTGCACATTAAAATTAATTTTAAGGTGTTTTCAAACTCGTAGTAGATTTATTTTGCTTTGGTGTGGTTTGTTTTGGTCTAATCTTGCCTTTGTTTTGTCTGGTTTATTTAGTTTGGTCTAATCGTGCCTTGTCTTGTCTGGTTTGGTTAGTTTGGTCTAATCTTGCCTTGTCTTGTCTTGTCTTGGCTGGTTTAGTTAGTTTGGTCTGATTTTGTCTTGTCTTTTCTGGATTATTTAGTTTGGTCTGATCTTGCCTAGTTTTATCTTGTCTGGTTTAGTTAGTTTGGTCTGATCTTGCCTTGTTTGGCCTTGTCTGGCCTTTTTTGGTCAGATCTTGCCTTGTCTTGTCTAGTCTGGTTTTGTTAGTTTGGTCTGATCTCGCCTTGTCTTGCCTGATTTGGTCTGATCTTGTCTTGTCTTGTTTTATCTTGTCTGGTTTAGTTAGTTTGGTCTGATCTTGCTTTGTTTTGTCTGGTTTAGTTAGTTTGGTCGGATCTTGCCTTGTTTTGTCTGGTTTGGTTAGTTTGGTCTGATCTTGTCTTGTCTTGTTTTATCTTGTCTGGTTTAGTTAGTTTGGTGTAATCTTGCCTTGTCTTGCCTGGTTTGGTCTGATCTTGCCTTGTTTTGTCTAGTTTTGTCTGGTTTGGTCTGATCTTGACTTATCTTGCCTGGTTTGGTCTGATCTTGCTTTGTTTTGTCTTGTCTTGTCTGGCTTAGTTAGTTTGGTCTAATCTTGCCTTGTTTTGTCTGGTCTGGTTTAGTCAGTTTGGTCTGGTCTGCTTTGGTTTGGTTTAATCTGGTTTGGTTTCACACAAAGGAAAAAGTGCATCAAGATGCATAGAACCAAACTACATGAGAACACTCTCTCTGCTTATTGGTCAGGACTGTCTGGGGTGGAGCAAGAAAGTAAATACAGGAAGAAGATCCTGTTTTCTGCACCAGTATTTTATTTTATTTTATTTTTTCGGAATTTAACATGCAGTAGAGATGGTATTATTTCTTGGCTGTAGTAATGACGTAGGTTATAAATCAGGTTAAACTGCACCTGAACAGCCGTTTACCTCAACCTGTAAAGCTTCACAGATATATGGAATAGCTAAAAATAGAGTCAAGATGAGTCGAACTGATTCCATGCAGTGGAAAAGCAGCATTAAACATATGGATCCAGACTGGTCTTGGAAGGTATCTGTAAATGATCATTCCTTAAACACTGCAAAAATGTACAAAAGTAGTCCTGAAAACGGACTTTGTTACATGGGATTTGGGGTCATGGTTAATTTACTCAGATTTATTGTCCTGCGATTGTGCAGGACAGCCATGCACGAGAGCTTCAAGTGATTTGTGGGTAACATTAGTAGAAGGATGCTGCCAAGTGCCCCACTAACCTCAGTAGAGCTTTGAATCCCTGCTGCAGTCTGTTAAGGTGGCCACATAATACAGCTGCTAAGCTAAAAGAATGTTTTTTTTTTCTTCTCTTCTCCACATAAAAAAAAAACTGTTTGGTCATGTTGACGTCATCTGTGAGGAAGGCGTAATTATCCAGTAATTAGACATGCAATACATTTCCAAATGCATGCAGCTGCTAAAAGAGATGTGCAAAAGCTCATACATACAGTGGTATGGAACATTTTGAGCACCTCTGATAATTTTTCCACTGTAAGGAACGTGGTGAGGAAATGGAAGAACCACAGGCACAGTTCTAGTTCTGAAGTGACAGAACAAGAAAAATCTCAGATAAGCAGAGGAGAAGGATGGTGATAACAGTCATAGTCAATCAACCCACAGACCTCCAGACCAGCTCCAAAGACCTACAATATCATTTCACTGCAGATGGAGTCACTGTGCATCGTTCACTATTCACTATTCAGAAATTCACTTTGCACAGGGAGAGGCTGTATGGGAGATAAATGCAGAAGAAGCCTTTTCTGAGCACACGCCACAAACAGAGTCACTTGAGGTATGCTAAAGCTAAAGCACATTTAAACAAGCCAGCTTTTTTTATTTTGGAATAAGGTGCTGTGTGTGGACTGATGAACAATGAAATTGAAACACCTGGTTTTAGACCACAATCATTTATTGTGGTGACGGACAGTTCTGGTGGAAACAGGAGAGTTGAGGTGCACATTGAATTCTGTCGTGATTTGATCAGCCGTGGTTTTATGTTTTTTATTGGATACAATCCGGGTTAGCACCCGAACATCCCTCCCTTTCAGACAGCTTCCTCTTACAGCGTCCACAGTTGATCCTGTTGGATGTGGTTGGTCCTTCTTGGTGGTATCTCGCTGACATTACCCTGGATACCGTGGCTCTTGATACATCACAAAGACTTGCTGTCTTGGTCACAGATGCTCCAGCGCACCAACAATTTGTCCTCTTTTGAACTCTGGTATGTCACCCATAATGTTATAGTGTGCACTGCAAGATTTTGAGCAGTAAAACTGTGCTCTTACCATGGTAATTGAACCTTCACACTCTTACACGCTCTTACTGGTGCAATAATGTGCAATTAATGAAGATTGAACACCAGGCTGCTCCAATTTAGCCATGAAACCACCCTTTCAGTTACATTTTGTCCAACCCCTGTGGTTCCCAACACCTTTGTCTACATAAGAAAACTCCTGTGAGAATGAAAGTTGCTTTGAACTCCATAATCTTCCATCAGAGCTAGGAGGTAAAATGCTAAAGTGCAAATGTCGGCTCCTCCTGACAGCCAGACTTGCGTGATAAGATGTCTGATGACAACTTTCGTGTACAAGATGCATGCTAGGGGCCCTGGAGCGGCACAACACAGAGATTCATTCCCAAAACTTCAATATTAACTCGACGTCATAATCGCTTAGCTCATCGAAGAGACAGAAATTCAAATGAGCAACACCTCCCCCCCCCCCCCCCTCCTTCTCCCTTCACCCCACACATAGCCCTTCTACACCCACCCATCCAGCCCTCATCTCAATAAGCCAACCTGAGCTCTTGTGAAAGATGAGCTATGGCTATTTCTGGAGAATGGAGTGCTCTCTGTAGCCACAGGGCAAACCCTGAATAGCCGTGGCTGGAATTACTTGAAAAGAGAGCGAGACTGGCTGATGCACTTCGGGTCTTGTCATTGAAGGAGAGGCTTTTGTTCCCCGGACTCATACATCACCGTTTGAAAGGACTCCTCATGGTAAAGATGGATTTGAAGCCGCTAGTACAGAGCATGTTTTAAGGAAATCCAGCGGGGGAACGCTGACCCATTTCGGTTTGGCTGCGACATGCGGACGACTCAATTGCTGAGGTTCGAGGAGAGGGAATTTGCATATCGTCTCAAACGATCTGAAACTGTCATAAAAAACACAGGAAAGCACTTTCAGGTCAAAGGTTGTGAGGTCCACTGACTCAAGTGTTGGTAAAACCAGTGAAATTATAGTGCATCTAAAAATCATTAAAAATATATATATATATATATATTTTATTTCAGTAATTCAGTTGAAAAGATAAAATATATATATATATATATATATTATATAGATGTATAACACACACAGTGATCAATTTTAAGTTGTTTTTTTTCTTTTATTGTTGATGATTAAGGCTTACAGCCAATGAAAACCCCAAAATCATTGTCATTGACATTACTTTTGGCAGTGTGGGCAGTGTGCCAAGTCCTGCTGGAAAATGAAAATAAATAAAATAAAATAAAAAACAATGCTGATAAATGTTGGACTGCTTGTCATACAGAGGGACACTTCCTTACCAATAATTCATTTTAATTTTAATTTTAAAAGATTTTATTTCTAATTTTCTCCCAATTATCTGGGCCAATTGTTCCACCCATTCAGCTGCTACTTCAGCTTCAGCTGTATATCCTCCATCACAGGTGGAGCAGCATTTGGAGAGAAGAAGAGAGGGTGAAGATAATCAGGAGATAGTCAGATAGGGTTAGCTTCTAGCCTAGCATGGATACCTGCTTGTTTTACAGTTACAATAGATACAGGAATCATCAGAATACTGTGTCTATACATTGAATCTACAGTACATTAAGTAATTTGCACAACATTAATCACTTATATAGAGATCTTACCAGCTCTATTCTTGTCTTGTATAAACTGAGCGTGTGCTAAATGGCTAAAACGCACAAGCTAGTTCATATTATAGCAAGAACTACTCAATTAAGTAAAGGAAAAATATAAAAGGAAAATTTTAAGAACTTTGAAAGTATCCTAAAGTGCAGCAGCAAAAAAAGAGAGCGTCGAAAATGTTATGATGGAACTGGCACACATCAGAAACTCCCCAAGAAAGGAAGAGCAATATTTCCCTCTGTTGCACTGGATGAGTTCGTCAGAGTTTACCAGCCTCAGAAAGTGGGGTTAAACTACATGATTCTTTATGCATTTATTCATAGTCTGAATTACTTCAATATTCATTTACAATGTAGGATTTAAAAAAAAATAATAGTAAAAACATTGAATGACAAGGTGTGTCCAAACATTTGTCCAAACATGTGACTGGTACTGTAGATCTCTAAGTGGATTCTGGGGGTTCTTGGTTTGGTTGTCACATTCACACATTTGCATTTTGCACTACAATACCTTTTGCAAGCTGTATTTTAAGCACTTTAGGAGTCGAAACAGTCGACAAAAAGTGGTAGAAACTGGTGGAAACTGTTTTGCTGGGAAGAGCTGCTGCTGAAACAAACAAGTCGGACTGATCTGAGCCAATCAGGCGCGCTGAAGTTGTGTGTCTTCCTGTTGAAAGCCTGTGCAGGTTGTTACTCGCCAGCCCTCTTACCTTCGCTCTGGATTTATGGCTTCCTGGTTGGCAGTTTGTTTGTTTCCTGGTCTCGGGAGCAACGCAGGAGGCCCGGGAGACGGAGGGGAAGCCGAGGCAGGCTCAGATCAGAGGCGGGGGTAATGATGCCTCCGCCGCAGCCGGCTTTGCCTCTCTTCCCGCAGCCTCCTGGATCTGGGATAGCTATTAACGATCTCCTTGAATAATTCACGCTGATGGATAAAACACCTCCACAATTAACGGCACGCCACACCGAACCACCCACTCCACCGAGGGCCAGCGGAACTGACGGCTCTCCGTAAAATATTCACACTCTTCCTTGCGCTGGCGCTCATTTATATACATGCATGAAGGACCGGAGGTCGGACACCTATGTGGAATGGATTAATCAACTGCGCGGGGAATCTTGGGGAAAAAAAGGGGCCGTTTCCCATTAATTCCACGTAATGAAAAATATTGACTGCCTGCTTCTGTTTACTGTAGACGATAAGATGAACGTAAACAAAGAGACTTTAATTGTCGGCCCGCCGAAAAGAGCTAAGCTAAACTCTGTCTGAATCAATTTGATCACAGACCCACACACTGTAAAAAAAAAAAAAAGTTTCCCGTTAATTTTACAGTAAGTTTTAACAGTAAAAAGTAAAGTAGTTGCCAATAAAGGATTGTAAAATTATAAGATAATTCATTATGTGTGGAGAAAAGGAAAAGCATATTTTATATGATATACGGTACCACTTTAAAAGACTAAGACTACCCTTATGAATAGTTTATAAATGGTTTATAAACTAGATTATTAAGTATTAGATAGATAGATAGATAGATAGATAGATAGATAGATAGATAGATAGATAGATAGATAGATAGATAGATAGATAGATAGATAGATAGAAATGAAATTTAGGATTATTATTATTGTTGATTAGGTTATAAATGCCTTTAAACCATCGATAAGCAGTTAGAACACATCAATTAAAAAAAGACAACAGTGATCCGTAGTTTAGTTTACTTAGTTATTTAATTCAACTGAATCATTTAATTTATAGCAAAGAGTTAAACATACTTACAAATATATTACTATGATAGATAGATAGATAGATAGATAGATAGATAGATAGATAGATAGATAGATAGATAGATAGATAGATAGATAGATAGATAGATAGATAGATAGATAGATACTTTATTTATCCCGAAGGAAATTTAGGATTATTATTATTATTGACTATGTTGTAAATGCCTTTAAACTACCAACAAGCAGTTATCACACATCAATTAAAAAAGACAACAGTGATCCGTAGTTTAGTTGGCTTAGTTATTTAATTCATCTAAATCATTTAATTTATAGCAAAGAGTTAAACATACTTACAAATATATTACTATGATAGATCTTCCCCCTCTCATCACTCCTAAGGTGATGTCGAACAGCACAATCGGCATGCATCTGTGAGCTGATGTATCGAATGTAACCAAGTTGTTTTTTTTTTAACTATGACTTAGTCTGACTTCACATGTATCAGAGGAGGCGTGTGCTAGTCTTTTACCCTTCATGTGATGTGGCATCACTTGTGATGGGGGTTATTATTTACTTTATTTAATATAGGGTATCACATTTGGATGAGCCATTATAGATGCTTATAGATGCTCAACTAACATTCAGCTGCAGCTTAATATTTTAAGTTCAAGGTTAGATTTAAGGTTTAGATTATTGATTATTGATCTACCTATGTCAGGCCAGCCACTTCCTGTCTGCCTTCCATGGACTCTGAATACAGTGATTCACAACTACACTTCCCAGAATTCCAATGTGCTCTCTCTCCCTCAGACTCTCCCAGTCAAGTGCCACTGCGTCTCACGAACTCTCCGTCATACTGATTAGTCTGATTGTTTTCACCTGTGCTTCCTTGTATAAATACCCCTCATTTTCTGTTCTCTGTGCTCGGTATTGAATCTAGTTAAAAGCTTTTCTACCTTCTCTTTATCTTCTTTGCCTGTTTATTTACTGACTTCTGATGTAGCTTAGTCCCTCTATTTGACCATAGTGTTCGCGTTTTTGGACCATGTGATTTTTCATGGTTTTTCCTGTAATACTGTTACGGTCTATAATAAATTTTCTGATTCTAATCCGTGTGTGTGTCTCACCTGCGTCTGGCATTCGTGACAACCTAATATATATATATATTTCTTTCACTCCAATCATTGATAACCACATTACATTCACATTTACATGAATATTAATACATGTAGGATTTTATTAAGTATCAAATTTTTTTTTTTTTTTGCAGAACCTATAAAATATTGCAATGTCAATTCTTTACAATATCGTGCAGCCCTACTCAAAATGCACAAAGAGTGAGAGTGGCTCTCTGCCTGACAGCAGGCAAGAAAATGACTATGTGACAAATAGGGAAAGTGGATAATAAAACAAAGGGACCATCCTTCATTAGGGCAGATCTCTCGGCTTTCCTTGACTCTGTCCTTCCACGGCGGCGGCGGCTGAGTTAGTGTGGGAAGAAAAAGCCCCCTGAAGATGTGAAACTCTCCGAGCTTGTATATTCCGTTTCATGGTCAGAACTTCAGAGCAAATGAGCGTCACATGTCTGACACGCTCATGTAAATTAAATAAGAAATCCAACCTTGCTCCGGCACTAAAGCAAACTTCATTTCGTTTTATATATTAATTATAAACGCACAATGTATGCAGTATTAATTGCCCCACTTTTTTTTACTTCTTCTTTTTCTTTTTTTTTTAAGGGTCTTGTCATTTGAGATGGTCTGAATGAGACTTTGAGAAGAAGCTTCACACAGATGTGTGGTCTTCAATCGAAAGCAGCAGGAACTCTTGTTGGATCTGAAACCTTGATCGGAGGAGAGAGAGCTATGGGCGTGCACTGTTCTCTCGCTCTCTTTCTGCAGCCTAGATACAGTACTTGCATTAAAAAAAATTAAGTTTTAAAAGTGTTTACATTTTTTATATACGTTTAATATACAAATGTGTGTCATGTGACTCTTGCCAAGGCCTGAGGAAGCTAAAGAACAATGCATTAAATACTGTAAATAGTGCTGGCCTCCTGCATCGAATGTGGAAGGGTTTCCTTTTCTGGGTTGCATGTGGATAACAAGAGAACACCTCACAACTTATACTTAAATTGTGTGACCATATACAGCTCTGAAGGTGAAGTCAAGAACATGCCTCCTCCGACACAGACTCTTTTTGAACTGCTGCTGATGCTGTAGCATTGCCAAAGAGCATCACAGCGCTAACACTCGGAGGAAAGCCCATCGACTCGGTTCTGATACAACAGCTCACAGATGCAGCCTTGTGCTGATCCACATCACCCTAGGAGTGATGAGGGGAAAGAGAGAGCGCCATCTACTGTACCCACCCAGAGAGAAAGAGCAATTCCAATTGTTCTCTCTCTGGGCTTTGGCAGCGGATGGCAAGCTGCATGACCGGGATTCGAACCTAGGAAACTAGAAAGCTAGGAATCTCTCAACATTACATTATGTTTTCTGGCCACCTGAGTTATCACCTGATTTCCAGTCCCTCCTTTGTGCATTTTGGTTGCTTTCTCCCTTTTACACTCATTACTAAACTCTTTAATTGTTTTTTTTTACTTTAGTGCTTTACAACATTAATTTGAAACCCAATTCTATATTAAAAATCTTGAATCAGGTTCTATTTTTAGCTTTTTTTTAGTGGCCCACACACAGAGTTGCCCACCGGGAATTGTACCAGTAATCCTGATAGCCAGTCCACCCCAGGTCCCATACATAGCTAACATAACTAGGCTAAGATAGCTAAGATAACATTTAGATAACAAGATAACACCTCACAACTTGTATTATTCAAGTGTAGCCAGAGGCATTGCTTGACCTTGGTGTCCAGGGCTACAGTCCTGAGCATATTTTAACAAACTCCAAACGTAATGTTTGCACTAAACCTGCCAATAAATACAAATGTACGTACAGGGGTTGGACAATGAAACTGAAACTAATAAATAATTAATTTATTTAAATAAATAATAATAATTTATTATCTCGTTTCTGGTGGAAGTTCGATCAGCCGTGGTTTTATGTTTTTTATTAGATACAATCCGGGTTAGCACCCGAACATCCCTTTCAGACAGCTTCCTCTTACAGCGTCCACAGTTAATCCTGTTGGATGTGGTTGGTCCTTCTCGGTGGTTAATGCTGACATAAACCTGGATACCGTGGCTCTTGATGCACAAATGCATTTATTTAAAGAAATAAGTATATTGGAATTTGTGTGTATGTAGTTTATATATAATTAGCTCATATGTCACCACTTCCTAAAGCACTCAGTTACCTATTTACAGGGATTTATCATCCAAAACCTGGCTTATCTAATCAGTGCTTTATTAAAGGATCTCAGGTGAGCTGCTGGTAGAACTAAACTAATCCATACAGCGGCTGAAGTGCTCAGAGAAGTCAGAAAGCGAAGCCGTTCTGTTCTAAAGGCCTTTAACTCTGGGGAGGGGGTGTAATTTGAGTGATTACCTGCAGGATTTGGGTTTTTAATGCAGTATGAATTCTGTAATATCTGTATTTTTTTCTTCAGGTCTGCCAAGGCATAGTCACAGAGCACAGGTACCTTCTATAATTTGTAGAACCTGGAGCTCCCTCGGTAATAGTGGTCCTGTTTGAATTGGCCTCATGGTAATTAGACCAGTTATTAGACTTTTTTTGGTGACTAGAAAGTGAAAAACAAGGCTGGCTGCTAATAAGGGGTTCAAACTAGTGCAGCGCCTTTATTCTCGAGTACAGCACATGACATCTGTAATCTTTACTACTTTTAAAGATGGCCTAATTACTCTGATAATGGAAATGCAATATCTTGCAGTTTCTATCTTGCTGGGTGGCATTAGGTAAATCAGTTATATGCTGTAAAATGAGCTTTTTTTGCTTCACTGTAAAAGGTAGCATCACGTCTTTTTCAAACAACATGAGAAAACTTTTCTCAGTTTATAACATCCTGATTATTTATTAAAATTGTAATTTTGTATGAAAAAATAACATAAAATTCACTTTAGTAAACTACACTCCACGGTTCGTATATGCTTTCCAATAAGTTCCTGGCTTAATTAATTTGCTTAATTGGCATGTCCCCACCACTAAACCACCAGGGCTACCTTGTCTTCAGTTGTAGCGCAGAAAATCGGGCCAAAGAGTCTAAAAGCAGAGAGGGTGCGCAGTTTTAGAGCAGAAAATCGGGCCAAAGAGTCTTAAAGCAGAGAGGGTGCGCAGTTTTAGCGCAGAAAATCGGGCCAAAGAGTCTAAAAGTGGAGAGGGTGCGCAGTTGTAGCGCAGAAAATCGGGCCAAAGAGTGTAAAAGCAGAGAGAGTGCGTAGTTGTAGCGCAGAAAATCGGACCAAAGAGTCTAAAAGTGGAGAGGGTGCGCAGTTGTAGCGCAGAAAACCGGGCCAAAGAGTCTAAAAGAGGAGAGAGTGTTCAGTTTTAGAGCAGAAAATCGGGCCAAAGAGTCTAAAAGCGAGAGGGTGCACAGTTCTAGCGCAGAAAATCGTGCCAAAGAGTCTAAAAGCGGAGGGAGTGTTCAGTTTTAGAGCAGAAAAATGGGGCCAAAGAGTCTAAAAGCGGAGAAAGTGCGCAGTTTTAGAGCAGAAAATCGGGCCAAAGAGTCTAAAAGCGGAGAGAGTGCGCAGTTTTAGAGCAGAAAATTGGGCCAAAGAGTCTAAAAGCGGAGAGAGTGCGCAGTTTTAGAGCAGAAAATCGGGCCAAAGAGTCTAAAAGCGGATGCACAATCATTCGACTTCAAATTTTATAATCAATTGTACGAAATGAAATGATTTGTATTCATCTGTTAAGCAATATATATATATTTGAAATACTCATAGAAAATGAGATAAAGAAAAAGAAATTGATACAGAGTGAGCAGTACAGCATTCAGTTTAAAAAAATGATGCTTGCTCTTACAGCCTACAACATAGACCAGAGACCAAACCAATGTTAATCAATCATACGGGCCACAGATTTACAGTAGCTTGGTTGAGTGAGTTGGACTGAGTGTTAGTAACACAAAATAGTTGTGTGATGTGTGTTTAAATATGTGTATTGTATTTTATTTTACATGGGTTGTGTATATATTTCTCCGTGGATCGACAGCGAATCTATCCTGGTTCGTTTTTCTTTTATTTCTTTATTTTATGCCCTCATTTCGCTAGATCTTCTAAAGCCCCGCCCTCCTCCCTTTCTTTTTCATATGCAAATGCGGAAATTATAAGCAGAGAAGGGATATAATTGTATTTTATAACTGTCAACTGTATTTCAGTTCGCCGCGAGGAGGAGGAGGAGGAGGAGGAGGAGGAGGAACGCTGGCTCGGACTATTTATTGCTGCGCCGCTTTGTTCCACGCCAGCCCAAAAGGCTTCAAATCATCGGGGAGATTGTTAGGCTTCTGTGGAAATTACGGAAATGCGGGGGGGAAATGGACGAGGCTCCACTTCATAACAATTAATCAGGGGCCTGCTGATTAATAAAGTTCATTTTTTATTCTCGATGATTCAGGGGATTATCAAAAGGACACTGTCCTTGTCATTTTGATTAACAAACCCATCCGCGCTCTGCAGTGGGATGTGGTGAAGGGAGACGCTCTCTCTCGTGCCCATAAAATAAATATTGAATGAGAATATTAACTCGTTAACCTTGACAACTATTTGTAATTCTCATAAAGGCTAAACTCGCAGATTCAGCACATAAGAAGAGAGGCATCGGTGGGTCTGTGTGTGTGTGTGTGTGTGTGTGCGTGTTGGGGGGTGGTGGGGGTTAGACAACAGCACACACACACACACACACACACACACACACACAACAAATTAGAGAGAATGAAGAATGCTACTGCATGAATCCTGTCATTTTTATGGGCTGCAATGATTAATTTGTTTGTTCAGATTCTCAATTAAGCTGGGAGGCGAAGGGAGAATTAGAAAGCTGGGGCAATGTGCCGCTGCTGCTGCTGCTGCTGCTGCTGTGTTGTCTTGCCTTTGCCCGCAGCCCCTGGGAGAGATAGTATACTTTAGCTGTGCATATTAGGCCCTGGGTCAACCTACACAAAAGAAAAAGAAAAAAAAAAAAAAAAAAACTCCTGCATGTGCAAACGCTGCAGCCGAGGCTCCTCTAACAACAGCCTGCACTGTAATATAACTGATTCAAACCTTAAATCTTAAGGCAATCGTTACAATATGTACATTACAATATGTACATCCCATAATTATTGGAATTGATTACATCACGATATAGTTGTTGCATTATAAAAAATGACATAAATTACATGATGCACTAAATTTACCTTTTAAATGTTTTAGTGTAGCAAAAACATAGGAAATGTAAAGAATTAATAAGTTAATAAGTTATCTACAGGGGTTGGACAATGAACCAGTTCTGGTGGAAACAGGAGAGTTGAGGTGCACATTGAATTCTGCCGTGATTTGGGTTCAGCCGTGGTTTTATGTTTTTTTTTTTTTTATTGGATACAATCCAGATTTGCACACGAACATCCCTCCCTTTCAGACAGCTTCCTCTTGCAGCGTCCACAGTTAATCCTGTTGGATGTGGCTGGTCCTTCTTGGTGGTTTCTCGCTGACATTACCCTGGATACCGTGGCTCTTGATGCATCACAAAGACTTGCTGTCTTGGTCACAGATGCTCCAGCAAGACGTGCACCAACAACGTCTTGTCCTCTTTTAAACTCTGGTATGTCACCCATAATGTTATGGTGTGCATTGCAATATTTTGAGCAATAAAACTGTGCTCTTACCCTGCTAATTGAACCTCCTTCACATTCTTACAGCTCTTACTGGTGCAATAATGTGCAATTAATGAATATTGGACAGCAGGATGCTCCAATTTAGCCATGAAACCTAAAATCCCACACTAAAATGATGACAGGTGTTTCAGATTCATTGTCCAACCTCTCTATCTATCTATCTAGACTAATATTGAGTAGGTAAAGCAGGTAGAGCTTTACGACTATATAAATATATAACATGAATATTGCTTCACTTTTTAATAGCGCTGAATTTAAAAGAACCAAATCTGTATAATTTACAGTCACTGTTTTGTCAGACGTCTCTCTGACGGTAGTGATTTTACAGTAGAGTATCACACACCAATTTGGTGTTATTCCTAAACGAGTCACTGTTCCATCTTTGGGCACTTTGTACGTTCCTGTCAGTAAAGTGATTGGAGAAAGGCACACATACGGCCCTGCTGATCCTCCTCTCCATGCTGGTATTGTGTTGCGGAGTGACAGATGTTTCTCAAATTGCCGTGTACCTGAGCACCTCACAATACATCACCCTTTGGGAAATGGACAGAAGTGCTTCTGGACCGGAGGCCGCTAATTGTGCACTCTCTCTGTATTCTGAATGATATTTCTCCGAGACGGAAGAAGTACCCTTGTAGATGATTGACAGAGGCAGCATGGGAGATCGCTGTTTCACTGGCAACTGCGTTGACACCGACATACTTCAAAGTCACTTTCAGCGCAGTGCAGACGAATTCCTTCAGGTCACAGCTGGTCAACAAAAACAGCAGAACAGCCTTCTAATTCCAGCCTAAATAGAAATGAAGAGAGCTTCATGCTTTATCGTCTGGTACTGCAGGACTGGCCTTTAAAGTGGGCTTCACTATTTAGTCACATTAAATTCTGTCTAATCACAAGGATTCTGTTAAATGTTTATGAATAAATGGTCACTCACTTGACACAAAAAATGTCTCTCAATTATTTGGATAAGTTTTTGGACAGTACCATTGAGTTTAAAGGACCTTCAATTCATGCCAAAGTTTAAACATTCATTAAAAAAACCTTGTAACGAACACATTTAGCTACTTTAAGTTGCACTCATTGCAGTCGGATAAAATGTTTATGTCTCATAATCTATTATGTACAAGCTGTATAGATAAACTGTATTGCATTACCTGCCTGCAGCAACAGAGGGAGCTCTTCCTGCTGTAGACTTGAAGTAACAAGGCTGGAGGTAGAGTGAGGTAGAGCAAGGAAAAGTGGGGTAGAGCGAGAAAGAGTGAGGTAGAGTGAGACAGAGTGAGATAGAGGGCAAGGCAGACTGAGGTAGAGCAAGATAGAGTAAGTCAGAGTAAGGTAGACAGCTGTAGACGGAGGTAGAGAGAGTTAGAGTGAGTCAGAGTGAGGTAGAGTCCTGTAGCGCGAGGTAGAGCAAGGTAGAGTAAGGTAGAAAAAAGGAAGAGTAAGGTAGAGTGATTTCGAGTAAGGCATTGGGAGATACACACTAAGAAAAGTAAGTACAGATTTGTACTTAAAAGAGTACAAAGCTTGTCGCTGGGGCTGTACCTTATATTGAGGTACAAAAAAGTACCTTTCAGTTAAAGTCCTTTTTTGTACCCATGGTTTTTGTGCCAGTAAAGATTATAAAGATTATAAACATTATCATCAACTGAATATGTGTCAAGAACTTGATGATGCAAAATTGTCTGGCTTTCAAATAAAAAAATGTGCAATTAAAGTATATATTGTTTATTAGTACAGTGATACAGAATACTGAATGTACCTTTTGTCTGGTTAAATGGTACAAATCTGTACTTATTGCTGTTAGAAATTACTTTGTACTTCAGAGGGAACAAATCTGACCCTGTAAAGACCAATATTGTACCATTGAGGGTACAATTAGGAAGAGTGTACCTTTGAGTACAAAAAAGTACTCGTATCGTACCTCTGTTTTTTAGAGTGTAGGGCAAGGCAGATTGCGTTACAGTGAGGCAGAGTAAGGTAGAGTAAGATAGAGTCCTGTAGAGTGGGGTAGCGGAAGGAAGTGTAAAGTAGAGTGATTAGAGTGAGCCAAAGAGAATTGGGGCTAGTAGGAGTTACCTAGAGTGAGGCAGAGTAAAGTAGAGTAAGATACAGTGAGGTAGAGTAATTTAGGGTGAGGCAGAGTGAGTTAGAGTGAGGCACAGCAAGGTAGAGTCCTGTAGAGGGAGGTAGAGAAAGGAAGAGTGAGGTAGAGTGATTAAGACTGAGCCAGAGTAAAATAGGACTAGGAAGAATTCGTTAGAATGAGGTAGAGTTAGTAAGAGTAAGATAGAGTGAGGTAGAGTAATTTAGGATGAGACAGAGTAAGGTAGAGTGAGACAGAGTGAGGTAGAGTAAGAAATACAAAGTCACAGCAAAGTAGAGTCCTGTAGAGTGAGGTAAAGAAAGGAAGAGTGAGGTAGAGTGATTTAGAGTAAGGTAGAGTGAGGTAGAGTGATTTAGAGTAAGGTAGAGTGAGGTAGAGTGAGGTAAAGTAAGATAGAGTCAGGCACCGAAAGGTAGAGTCTTTTTATTATATTTTATTTCATCTTGCAAACAGTGTTTATAATGAAAAAGTTAAAGTTAAAATAAGTTCACTGAGGACAACATTTGTAACCCAACACAAGATGTCCAACTCGAGCCTCTCTCACTTACATTAAAAGCCTTAAAAGTGTTAGATTTCGCCCTGCGTTAGTTTGTGTCGAACCTCCTCCTGGAGTCGAGCAGCTTTTTGTGTTCTTGAGACTTTTTTTTCCTTTGGAATTAAAAGACATTTCTTCTTCTTCTTCTTCTTTCCTTTAAACTATTCTGGTATTTCTCTGGAGATAGCGCAGTGAGCTTAATGGATCAGTGGTTAGATTTAATGGTGTCCACTACCTCCTCGCGAACAAGGTGTCCTCTGCGAGTGCAGGGCAGCATTGACTGGAGTCTGTGCTTGTGCAGAGAAAATGCTTATTAGTCAAACAATCCCCATCGGAATAATGCCTCCGTCAGCCTCTGGTGAAGGATAACCATACCTCGGTGGCAGTCCGGTGCCCAGGTCCCGCCGAGGACCGGGTTGTCGGGGAGAAAACGCGTCTCAGGGGGCGGCGGAGACTGACGTGTTTTTACAAACCCGGTTGAAACAGAAGGCGGCGGGCTCTCTCCGACATGCTGGTGATGTTTATAACTTTGTAATCTAAAGCAGGAGCCATTGTTCAGGTGGCGGCGGACACGGTGCGCGACTCGCCTGACAGAAAAGCGGGTGATAGAAAGAAGAACGAAAGAAAAATCCGGACAAGGGCTGCCGTGGTGGCGACACAAAGGAAGAGTGCCCCGATCCAAATGGCTTTCCTATGCCTGTGTTGTTGTACTCGATGCTTGGTTAATGATAAAACCATCCCCATACCTGGCCCCCATACCCCTATTGTTCGCCCACCACTGTAACATCCTGTTGTGTCTAGTACAATAATACACCCTGGAGAGAGGGCCTGGCAACCGCTCTGTAGAACACAACAATATATGAACTATATATATATATTTATATACCATCAGTCAACCAGTGGTTTTGTGTTTAAGTCATACACATGTTTATGGGTTATGAAATAGAGCTGTTTTTAATCCATTTTGCATATGTCGGACAATTCAAAAAATCCATCCCACTAACAAACAGTGCATGATCAGATGGTAGTAGCCTGCATGAGAATGGGAAAAAGGGATTGGCTGAGAAAAGACGAGAGAATGAAGACCCAAGTGAATGAGGACCCTATCGTACACTATGCACAAGAGTCAAAGTTTATAAATATACATCTGATTTGGAAGTGAGGCGTGTTCAGGTAAATTTCGGGCATGTTTCTTATATCTTGGCAACAGGAAATGTAACAATAATGTTACAGGTGTAAACGCTGCTGACTGATTAAAACCCTGACAACAGTCAACAGTCAGCCACCCAATCCTAACTATACACTCTTGCTTGTTACGCACACATATGAAGGAAAATCCAGCTTTTAAATCAATAAAAAATAGAATAAGGAATAAAATAATATTGCTCTACCCTTAAATAAGCTGCTAGTGTACCTTCGCCGTGTGAATTCTCTGCTGAGACGTGCACAAAGCACCACGCTGTTAAGATATGAACGTGCCAAAGTCAGAGCTCACCTGCCTCTTAAAGGGAATGACACTTGGCACACTGATTGGTTTATTTTATGTTGTGCCCAATTAAACACACTCATAATTATTTGAAACAATTAGTTAATGCCTTTTGCGCATTTTGACCTGCACACGGCATAATTTAAGCCCTAAATCAAAATGTGCGACGCGCAATTGACGCCTATAGATCGCTAAAATAGGACCCTGAGAGTTTGCTATGCTGATATCTCCATGTTCGCAGTAGCCCATTAGCAGCACTGTGATTGATCAAAATCATAGTTCAAAAAAGGTCCTGTGTCCTATCAGAGACCCTGTTTTTAGAATAAAGTTATTCATATAATATGTATATAATTATGGATATAATTATATTTGGTGGCTTTTGTCTTCCCAACATATAAATGCAATACATGAAATATATCACAGCAAAAAAATGAATAAAAAAAAAAACGTGATAAGATCTTTAAGCAACATTTTGAAAAGGTTAAAAAAAAAGCACTGGCTGAGAAAAGGTGAGTGTGATGTGAGTGTGTGAGATAGTGTGCCTGTGGCTGTGTGTTGTTGGCAGTGAAGGGGTTAAGTGCCAGGCCGGTTAATTGCACGTGACATGTGGTGGAGTGAGACAGATGTGACAGATGTGACAGATGAAGGAGGCAGGGACGGAGAGAGGGCGGAGTACGGCCTCCGCGCTGCTCCTGCTCCTTCTGCCAGACCTCCAGAAACAACGTACCCCCCTCCCCGAGACGCGGGGCCAGTAAATAACGGCTCGCCTCTCATGCCATCGTTTAAGCATCTGGTGACGGGATGAGAGCCCCCCGTGCCTCGCACAAGTCCTGTCAGAACGCACCAGCTTCAAAATCTCTCCGCCAGGCCTCGGTCGCAATCGGGGCTCCGCTTAGGAAATACACTACAGGCCACATGTATGAATAAGCTCAAATACAGCGCAAATGATGCCATAATGCGGCTGCTTTATGCACATACTGTACATTACACCTGAAATGAATGTTCAGTTCTTTTATGCTTGGCATTAAAGTGACAAAAAGTTTGTACGTTTTTGCTGAAAAGTACTTTTAAATTGTGCTTTATGGTGCAGTCTCCTTTTAGTGCAGTTGATGAAGACAAGAGTTGATAAGAGTTCGTTTTTGTAATATCTCCATATTCGCAGTAGCTCTTGTATCAGAATGTATATTATCAGAGTATATAATTTCAGACTCAAGCAAACCACAGTGAGAGCTATTATGTACAAATGGGGAAAACATGGAACACTGGTGAACCTTCCCAAGAGTGTCCAGCCTAGCGAAATTACTCCAAAAGGGCATGGACTACTCATCCATGAGGTCACAAAAGAACCCAGAACAACAATTTAGAGAACTGCAGCCCTCACTCACCTCAGTTAAGGTCAGAGGAGATTCAAATAGGAGAACAACTTGCAATTGGCCACCTTCAATACCTTTTCTAATGATTGGATACACCTGGCTGCTTTATCCACATACTGTACACTGTAAACCCATACGTTGTTTTAACTCAAATTATTTTTAAGTCTGTTTTACATAAAATTGGAGATTTCTAAACAATACTCAACTATTTTGAATTAGTTGAACATTTGTGGGCACATATACTGTACTATTCAAACTGAGATCTTTGAGTTGAACCAACTCAACCAATAAAAACTGAGTTTTAAACTGTAGTCTGTTGCCATTGGCAGCTTCTTTTCCATTGGCTTCTGTCACAATCCATTTGCATACTGGGTGTGTCCAACAGTTTTTGACTAACACTCACCATCAGTGTGTAGAAAATAAATCAACTTCCCCTTTAATTGTAATAACTTGATGTTTTAATTTATGCTAATTCAAGTTTTCATTCCATATTACTTATAAAATAATTGAGCAAATCGGCTGCCTTAAAAAAGTTAAGTAAACTCAACTTATCCAGTCCTACAGTATTACCAAAATGTAAAAAAAAAAGTTAAATCAACTTCTCCTTTAGTTGTAATAACTTGATGTTCTAAGTTATGCTAAATTAAGTTTTCATTCCCCTTTACTTAACTTTTTTTAAGGCAATTGGTTTCCGCAATTTTTTAATGTAAATTCAACTTATCCGGGCTTACAGTGTACATTTCACCTGAAATTAATTCAGTTCTTTTATGCTAAACATTAAAGTGAAAGTTTGTTCGCTTTTGGTGAGAGTATGCTGAAAAGTACTTTTAAAATGTGCATTGTGGTGCAGTCTCCTTTCAATGCAGATGAATCTGGTGAATTTCTATGTCTAGAATTAATATGTATGAGTCCACTTTCGTTTTTGAATCAATTTGTCTGATTTCACTATTTATAGGTACATATTTGAGTAAAATGAACATTTCTGTTTTATTCTATAAACTAAAAACTTTATTGAAAGATTTTGAGTTAAAGAGGACAAAAAAATATGATCTTTTTAGTTATAAAAACTACGCCTGTTAACATACTGTAGTTTTATTGCTGCTCCATTTGTAGCTGTGCTGTTTGGCTTGTAAGCGCTGCATCATTGCTAGGTTACCTGTATGTGGCGGAGTGATACATGGATAGCTTCGGTGCATTACAGTGCATTACCGGCTGATAACGGCACTCAAAGAACGCCCCTCAGCCAATCACATTGCAGGGTCGTAACTAACTGTGGTAAAATAGACAATGCAGACAGCAAATAGACAACAAGATGATATTATTATTGTATAGGGTTGTCAAAAGAAATTACCTAAAAATACACATTTCACAGGAAAATTAGTTTGAACCAATTTGCGCAAGATTATTATTTTTTTTTTTTACATTTTATGAGGTTGTTAAAAGAGCTCACTTAAAATACTGTATATATTTGACAGAAATGTATAAAATTAAAAATTACAAAAAAATTGTCGTCGGGAATTCTTGAAAAACGTAATATTTCAAGTTTCAAATTACACAATTTATTAAACATAAATGATCAGTGTCACTAAAGCATTAAAGTGCTGAAGAGCCGCTGCTTCGAATCCGGGTCATGCAGCTTGCCATCAGCTGCCAGAGCTGTGAGAGAGCACAATAAGCCTTGCTCTTTCTGGGTGGGTACAATAGATGGAGCTCTTTCCCCTCATCACTCCTAGGGTGATGTGGATCAGCACAAGGCTGTGTCTGTGAGCTGATGTATAGGAACCCCGTGGTTTGATTTTTCTCAATATCTTCATTTTTAATTTGTGTTCCCTTAAAAGTTTGAGTTTTCTGAACCTTTTCTTTTATTTTTTTTCAGTGCATGACTTCTGGCTTGTCATCGTTAAATGTCTAACATTGCGATCATGAAATATACAGAATAATAAAACATTGCTATCTACAGTTTATTACATGGAGCAGAGGGCAGTTCTTTAAAAGCAGCATAAGTTAACCATGTGCTTCTTTCTGGGGCTTCGGTGGCCGGTGGAGTTAACGCAATTACCAGGTGCATCAGTTCCAGCGGCATGTAATACTTCCATTTTTATATGAGCGCTATAAAAACATCTTTTCATATCACAGCGGATATTAGTAACACATTCCAGATTCGAGGCACTCGGGGCTTTTCTGTGTTACGGTTACGAGCTGTGGCCGCAGCTGTGTCTGAAATCTTGTTTATCTTGCCAGCACCAAAAAAAAAAGTGACGCACTGAATTCTTGAACTGGAACTTCAGTCGGGGCTTTTGGAAGTTTTTTTATTAATATTATTATTATTTATTATTTTTATTATTATTATTGGGGGGGAGGAGGAGGAGCGTATGGAGGTTAATCATTTACTTGATAAAATGATGAGACCTTTGATGATACTCCACCTCTTAAATTCCACTAAACCTCCAGCGGTTCCCTACTTGCATTCCTCTCCTTTATAACTAATATATAACCTTAAGATTTGCAATATAATAAAAATATGATCTGAAGTATATTGTAAATCAAACATATTGCAACTCTTGAAATAAAACTCTTTTTATTCTGTTCTTTATTTTTAATAAATTACATTTCTTAACAATCAACAAATCCACGATGTTGAATAACAAACGATGTGTTGTAATACTGTATGGACAAAAGTCATGGGATACTAGCTGTTGATTTTTTTTGTTTGTTTGTTTTTTTCTGAAATGAAAGTAAGATTTTATCTGGCTTTTAGTGGAGTAACTTTCTCTACCGTCCAGGAAAGACTTTATACGAGATTTTGAAGCACCAGGAATTTTTGCACCAGGAGTAAAGCAGCATAAAGTTCTCCAAAAGCTGTGTGTAAGACTGGTGGAGGAGAACATGATGCCAAGATGCATGAAAAAAACTGTGATTAAAAAACAGGGTTATTCCACCAAATATTGATTTCTGAGCTCTAAGAAAACTTGTTTTCTTTGCATTATTTGAGGTCTGAAAACTAAAAATGCATCTTTTTTGTTATATCAGCCATTTCTCATTTTCTGCAGATAAATCGTCGCTGTCCAATGAAAAACAGCAACTTTACAGGAGAGAGAAAAAACCTTGTAAACTTTTAATGGAAGTCAATGTAAAAAGAGTTTATTCCAGGTCATTTTGAAGAGTTTCTATTGGTCCGTTCATCAATAAATTTTGGCACAGTTCAAATTATGTAGTAAACTAAAAATCGACAAAAATGAAGATAAGTGTTTTTCATTGGACAGCGATGAAATTATCTAAGTGACAATATTTTTATTTGGAATTTGGGAGAAATATTGTCTGTAGAATGTTAATTTTAGTCAAACATAAACCTATAAAAATCAAAATCAGAGAAACTGATTCAAAAATAGGAAAATAGTCTCTTAATTTTGCCCAAAGCTGTATACTGTAAGAGAGACACACACTATTATGGGTTTTGTGGGCATCTGCTTTTTCAAGATGACAAGATAACATCTCACAATGTCCCCTGAGATAACATTTCATGATCAATTTAGATACTGCTGCCCCCTGACTTTTGTTAGTGCATGTTAGTGTCCAATAATTATAATTATCATGTTTTATTTGTTAATATAAAATCTTATCCAACCGTTTTAAGCAGATATCTATCAGCACTTATTTTAAATATATGTTAATATCATTGTGCATCACCAATAAAAAAAAAAGAAAAAATCAAATAAATATGCAATTCATATAAATGCGTATAAAGTAAATAAAGCAAAATAAAGCAAAATAACCATTCTAGCTTTATATCTCTTATTATTAAACTATTATTAATGATCCAGTATCACTGTACATCCTTATTATACAGCACATCAAATGCAAAATGTATAAAATGTGTATAATTTATACACGTATAATTCATTAAGCAGCTGACTATGCAGTTCATCATTTTAATATGCATATAGTACAGCAAAAATAAGCACTCGGGCTCCAGACCTTTACGTTTTAAATAATGTACGTCGCTCTGAATATGATATAAACGCTTTTTTTTTTGCTGGCGACCGAAATTCACCTACGCTGTGCTTAAATTGCTTAAATACCCCTCCACTTTCCCACAGCAAGTTAATAAAAGGAGCTATGTCCCATCACTGCATATTTATAGGGAACATTTTCAGGGTACAGAGAGAGAGAATCAATTTTCCACTCCCCCCCCCCCTGATAATTTATGGCTTTTCTGAGGGTGCTCTAGCAGGGAAAAATGACACGTCAGGTCTATCATATTTGGCGCGGTAGTAAACCTGCCAAAGTGTAATCTCCTAGAGGCTTCTGACCCCTCCACAACCCCCTCCGAGCAGCCTGAGCCAACAATCGCTAATAAATGAGCCCTGGAATCCCACCAGAATGTCAATATTATTATGACAGATGTTAATATTATTTTGTCTGTCTTTAATATTACTTTATCTTTTAGTACATCTGTATCTGAGCCGCCTGGCCCGTCCAGCCATACCTGGCTGAGAGACGACATATTTCACAGCGAATGGCTGGAGACTGTGCGCGAGATGAGACAGTGTTATGGATGAGAAAAAAAAAAGAAAAAGAAGAAGAAGAAGAAATAGGAGGTTGAGAATGAGTATGAAGAAGGTACAACAGTAAAATTAGCAGTGCTGGATCAACACCTAAAGGGTTAATTTTACACAGTTTGGAGTATATACACAGTAAAATTAGCAGAGCTGGATCAACACCTAAAGGGTTAATTTTACAACATTTGGAGCATATACACAGTAAAATTAGCAGAGCTGGATCAACACCTAAAGTGTTAATTTTACACAGTTTGGAGTATATACACAGTAAAATTAGCAGAGCTGGATCAACACCTAAAGGGTTAATTTTACACAGTTTGGAGTATATACACAGTAAAATTAGCAGAGCTGGATCAACACCCAAAGTGTTAATTTTACACAGTTTGGAGTATATACACAGTAAAATTAGCAGAGCTGGATCAACACCTAAAGGGTTAATTTTACAACATTTGGAGCATATACACAGTAAAATTAGCAGAGCTGGATCAACACCTAAAGTGTTAATTTTACACAGTTTGGAGTATATACACAGTAAAATTAGCAGAGCTGGATCAACACCTAAAGGGTTAATTTTACACAGTTTGGAGTATATACACAGTAAAATAAGCAGAGCTGGATCAACACCTAAAGGGTTAATTTTACACAGTTTGGAGTATATACACAGTAAAATTAGCAGTGCTGGATCAACACCTAAAGGGTTAATTTTACACAGTTTGGAGTATATACACAGTAAAATAAGCAGAGCTGGATCAACACCTAAAGGGTTAATTTTAAACAGTTTGGAGTATATACACAGTAAAATTAGCAGTGCTGGATCAACACCTAAAGGGTTAATTTTACACAGTTTGGAGTATATACACAGTAAAATAAGCAGAGCTGGATCAACACCTAAAGGGTTAATTTTACACAGTTTGGAGTATATACACAGTAAAATTAGCAGTGCTGGATCAACACCTAAAGGGTTAATTTTACACAGTTTGGAGTATATACACAGTAAAATAAGCAGAGCTGGATCAACACCTAAAGGGTTAATTTTAAACAGTTTGGAGTATATACACAGTAAAATTAGCAGAGCTGGATCAACACCTAAAGTGTTAATTTTACAACATTTGGAGTATATACACAGTAAAATTAGCAGTGCTGGATCAACACCTAAAGGGTTAATTTTACACAGTTTGGAGTATATACACAGTAAAATTAGCAGTGCTGGATCAACACCCAAAGTGTTAATTTTACACAGTTTGGAGTATATACACAGCAAAAAGGCAAGTGTTAAATGAACTCCCACAGAGTTGATTTTAACTCTTTTTCAGGGAGTTAAATCAACACTTTTTAATTAGTTCAACATTTAACACTTTGCCAGAGTTCCTTTTTAACTCACATTTGTATTTCTTTAACTTCTTAATTGTTACGCTAACACTGAAAAGAGTTAAAAAATATATATAAATGAGAAGACGATTAGTCAATTAATATGACTTTTTATTATTTAATTATTATCCAGGACAGGTTAGCGTGTCATTTTCCATTGTATTTCTTAGTGCATTATCAACACTTTATCACAATTTACTGTACAAAGGATGGTAACTTGCTCTTATAGCCTACAATATATTGGCTAGACAAACAACCATTTAACAAAATATAACACAATACCCAATGGAAGGTAGCCCTGGTGGGCAAGATTTCACACTGATGATAAGTTAGGATCTGGGGAGGAGTTTAATGAAATCTCTGTGGAGTTGGCCAGTATTTATTGGGTTTAGTGGGATTGACACTGAAATATTCAACTCTGTCAAATAACTCCAACACTGAACACAATTTATATATGGTCCCACTCTACAAAGTGTAAAAATTAAATGTATATTGCAGTGTATGACACCATTTAAGTGCATGTGAACCATTTAACTCATGCTAGTGTTGTTCATTAGTGTTAGGATAACGCCCAGGGAGTCGAAACATGTTTACACTTTGATTTTAGCACTATATATTTTACTGTGTAATGGGTCCTAAAAGAACTCCAACAGGAAGAGAGCAGCAGTCGTGTCCTTAGTTTGGCTCTCCTGTAATATGATCCTCTTCTAGTGCTGAAAGTCTGACCTTGGGAACGTATTTCTGTTACGCCAAAAACTGTCCTCCTCAGCACGGTGAAATGTGCCTGTCCAGATGGTTTTGTGCAGCATCATCTTGCTAATTGTCAGTGATGGCATCAAAAGGATGGAGCCAACCTGACAACCTGGCTGAGGAGCAGTGAGGTGAACAGGAGTGTGGAAATTCAGCACAAGCAAACAGAAAATGTGGCGGCAGTGATACTAATATTAGTATTAATACTAATACCAAAAAAATGCATTTGCATTTAAAAGCCATTTGTGGCTCAAAACATGCAAAAGGCATGCACTAATTCTCTTAATTAATCATGGGTGTGTTCAATTTTGGCCATGACATGAAATAAGCCAATCAGTGTGCCAGTTGTTATTCTCTTTAAGAACCGGGTGAGCTCTGACTTTGGCACATTCGTATCTTAACAGTGTCTTTATTTGTGTAAATGCAAGCTAACAGATGTACAGCAGTAGCAGAGCTTAAATAAATAGTTCTTTTAGAATTTATTTTGTGTAGGTTATACATTAATGACCATGGTTTTGTGTTTTGTGAATTTGTTACACACCTGACACACAACTAATCTGCTAATTATCAAGCTTTTCATGAGTTGGAATAAGTGTTAAAAAGCTAGAATATCATTAAAAAAGTTATTTTATTTCAGTAATGCATTTCTTAATGTGAAACTCATATATTATATTGATGTATTAAACACAGAGTGATCTATTTTAAGCCTTTATTTCTTTAAATATTGTTGATGATTATGACTTACAGCCAATAAAAGACCCAAAAATCAGTGTCTCAGAATATTAGAATATTATATAAGACCAATCGGTGCTTTTTGCTGTGTGGGCAGTGTGCCAAGTCCTGCTGGAAAATGAAATCTGCATCTTCATAAAAGTTGTCAGTGGCAGAGGGAAGCTGTAAGGTATGAAGTGCTGTAAGATTTTGCGGGAAAACAAAACTGCACTGACTTTAGACTGGATAATCAAACACAGTGGATCAACACCAGCAGATGATGGACATGTCTACAAGATAAAGTCCTCTGCTGGTGTTATATCAAGTATTATCATCATCATAATCATAATTTTTCTCATTATGATTATTATTATTTCTGATTATCTAGGCCTTACCAGCAATAATCTTCTCAAAAAGACAAAAAAAAAGCAAATAACCCCCAAACATCCACTAAAAAACAGCCCCACCAAACAGGAAATGCCTTTTAAGCTTAAAAGTCACAAAATGCCACTCTCCGACATAAGTGGAGGTTTATTTGAAGTTCAGGGACGTGAAGAAACTCATGCATCCCTGTTTTTTTTGGGGGTTTTTTCCCAGCCAAGACCTGCAAAATAACTCCGACGGCAGCACAGACCCGAGAGTGACATGTGCTAAAGTGCATTATAGTTATAGCTGGAATAAAGGTCACATTGCTGCACATTACAAATCAGAGAGGACAGCTCCGGCAGACGCGCGGTGTCAAGTGTGAGGGGAAGTGAAGGAAAATCCCAGTGATCTTTCCAGACGCGCAGGACTCGTAGCTTTCGCCTTGATTAGCGCACACTTAATCATCAAATTAAAGGAAGGAGCATGTGTTGGCTCACTTCATCAGATAGTGAAGAGGAGGCGGCGGCTTCTGGGTGAAATGTGAAGCTCATGGACGTTTAGAAACAGCCAGAAAATGTTGCCCGGTGGCTTAAAAAGTGCGTTCTATAAAAGTCATGCTCACTAATAAAACAATAGACAATTAACCTGATTACGCTGGTAATTCTGCGTTTTTTCTGCGGTTTTGTTACATTTGATCAAGTGTGAACGCTGCTTTTGGATGCTTTTGTGGACTGGAATGATCAGTCCAGAGTACCCATCTCACTTTAGACAGGTTCAAGTGCTTTTTTGAATGCAGGTGTAGAAGCTATCCGCTCCCTGTGCTGTGTGTAGGGTTAACTGATCGGTTCATTTTTGCACAACATTGATGAATAACTATTTTAGTAAACTGATGAAACTGTCTGTGTACTTGACTGATTTTAATTACATTCAGGAGATCATTGGTTTGAATCCCGGGCATGCAGCTTGCCGTCATCTGCCATAGCCCTGAGAGAGTACAATTGGTCTTGCTCTCTCTGGGTGGGTACAGTAGATGGCGCTCTTCTCTTTCCCCTCATCACTCCTAGGGTGATGTCGATCAACACAAGGCTGCGTCTGTGAGCTGTTGTATCGGAACCTGTAGCTGTGATGCTACTCAGCAATGCTGCATCAGCAGCAATTCAAAAAGAGGCGGAGTCTGACTTCACATGCGTCGGAAGAGGGGTGTGTTAGTCTTCACCCTCATTGTGTTGTGGGATCACTAGTGATAGGGGGTTAATATGTATGCCTGAAATCAAACACAATGAACGCTGCTTTTGGATGCTTTTGAGGCCTGGAATGATCAGTCCAGAGTACCCATCTCACTTTAAACAGATTCAAGTGCTTTTCAATGCAGGTCCAGAAGCTATCCGCTCCCTGTGCTGTGTGTAGGGTTACCTGATTGGTTCATTTTTGCACAACATTGATTGTGATGAATGACTATTTTAGTAAACTGATTCAATTGTCTGTATAATTGACTGATTTTAACAACAATCGTGTGTGAAAGTCCTTTGGTCTAAAGTGCTGCCACTATGATCAGGAGATCACTGGTTTGAATCCCGGTCATGCAGCTTGCCATCATGCAGCGTCCTGTGTGCAGTGTCCTGTGTGCAGTGTCCTGTGGGCAGCATCCTTTGAGCAACATCCTCTGGGCAGCGTTTTGCATGCAGCGTCCTGTGGGCAATGTCCTGCAGGCCAAGACATCTTGTGCAGGCCAGAGCTATGTGATAACAACATTTTAACTTGTGCAATATTTTTATATTATATTATAACACACAGTTTAATTTTATATAAAATAAAAATAGCATTAAAAAACAGACGCCTGCGTCACAGACCCCTTTTTCTACTAAGAACTCTTTTTTTCCAGTGCAGTTCTGAATCACAGGGGAAGCTATACTATATCTGACAGATCCTCTAGAGTCCTGCTGGCTGAGTGGCAGGACTCTATATAGACAGGTATCTGTGTAGCTGTACTGTAGAACTGAACGGTACTGTTGGAAGAAATGAGGGACGTCAGTAGAGGAAGCGTGTGAACACGAGAGCGTGTGAATGTCTGATATTTTGTGAACACATTTGCTGGGCGGGGACGAAGGTGGGGGGGTGGGCGTTGGAGGGTGGGGGTGTTGTGTGTGTGTGAGTTTGGGGGGGGGGGGTGGGGGTGTGGTACATATGCCTGAATGACATGACCAAAGCAAGCTCCTGTAGATGAGCCCGGAGAAGCGAAGGTGTGCGAAAAAAAAAAAAAAAAAAAAAAAGAAACAGTAACACCTGCATTGCTTATACTGGTTGTTAAGCATTGGAATAAGATTTTGTGCAATATGCATAACCAAATGCTGGAATAATGAGCCATCTGCATGTGTGGTCCCCTCCTCTGAGATGCCAAGAACGGCACCATCTGGGATGCAGCGACCAGCTGTTTTCTTTCTTATTACATGTTTATTAAAAGCCGAGTTGTCCCCTGGAAAAAAAAAAATTAAAAAAAAGGAAAAAGGAATGAGGGAACGTGGAGGAATACGGGTGGCAATCTCCTCCATCTCCATTAAAGAGAAGTGGGTCTGAGGCGCCTTTTTATTTTTTTTTTCCAGCTGCCTGTAAATCAAGCGGATGCATTTCCAAGGAATCTAAACAAAAGATAGCTTTTTGATTAAATACAGGAGAAAAAAAAAATATGGAGAGTCCTCCAGTTGAGGAACTTAATGATAAAACAATGATTGGAATAAAGATCTTGCCAAATACTGTATTAACCCTTTAATGACCAGACAAAAAAAGCATCTGTTTTTGCCTTTTAATATGCTCTTCTTCTTTTTTAAATAAAAGAGTGATGTATCTCGCAAAGCCATATTATTGTAGATTATTGTAGTTGTCTGTTTTGGTCGTGTCATCAGTTATTAGTCACCATTATGGGCAAGAAAATACATTATAAACCAATAGTAAATTGATCCAGAGTATAAAGGAACACATGTAATATAAAGGAATCATGTAGTAAATTATCTTAAAATCTTAAACAAACCAAAATACTCTGTAAATCATTTAAATGCTCTTTTCTGGGGAGCTGATAACTGCAATGACCTTATTCCTGGGGTGATCCTGATGAGTGCCAGTTTCATCATAATGTTTTTGATGGTCTTTGCGAACCATCAAAAGTTGAGGATGCTTTCAAAGTATTTAAAATGTTTCAGATTCACTGACCTTTATTTCTTAAAGTCATTTTTGTCCTTATTAGTTGAGTAGTGCTTGCCATAATATGGATTAGAACATTAATCAAACACTGTTATTCACTGTATACCAAATGGCTTAATCTTTACTTAGTCCTGTTTTTATCATTTCAGACTGCCCCTGTAGACACTCACCCCTCACTGATTAACCACCATTAGAGCCATTCCCACTAGATTTGTGAAGGATCTGCTATTCCAGTTACAGTATTTTGGTTGAGAACCTCAGACATTACACAGCAGGGTTAGCCAGGATCAGACTTCTTCTGAAGGAGGGATCTGTACCTACTGTAGAAAGTCAGCAAATGAGGGGAGATGTAAGAACTTTTAAATAATATTATATGAGTTTTGTGCTTGCACCACAGTTAAGCATGAACTAGCTCGTTCGTGTTTTGTCATTTACTGCAAGCTAATGCTGACGTGTCGTAAACGTTTAACGTAAATATGGGGCGTGGCCAGCAACAGCTTATTCGCCTTAAAGTGACAGAGCCCTTAAACAGCTCATTCTAAAAGGGACTGGAACTGGCAAGAATAAAGCTAGTGAGATCAATTTATGGGATTTTGTGCAACGAATGTCATGAAGTGACCTATTCTAACTTGTATAAAAAGAGGTATATAATGTCCCATTTAAGTAAGTAAGCATGTGTCGTGTTACACACAGATTAAATAAGATAACCTATTGTTCCTATTGTTGTAGATACAGCTGTACATGCAAAATGAACAAACGAAGGATGAATATCACTCAGAGGGGCTGCGACAGTGAGGATTTGAACACAAACTGAGCGTTTATGCACCGCAAGCAGGTTGACAGATTGCCGTCAGATCTGAACCTGCCTGATGAGGGCTGGCAGAACTGCAGACCACCCTCTGCAACTGTCAACAAATTTCAGAAAGCTCAGGCCGGACGCGGCGGCCGAGCGCTCCGCCTTTTGATGGACGTAAAGGAGCAGTTCTGGAAGCATCCATCAGCATTCGTGTCCACACACACACAAGCGGACAGGTCAGGTCTGGACACACACTGACAAACCTGGGTCGGACACACTGTCGCCTCGGAACATGCTGGTGCCAAAGGAGTGAGTGACAAGATGGGCCGAGATGGACCTCCATACAGTGCAGTGTGTGTGTGTGAGAGCGTGTGTTTGTTTTTGTTCATTTTCAGGACCTGCATGCCTTTAATGGAACAATAGATCCATAAAACTTTGAAATGATTTTGAGATAGAAAAGTGCTGTTTATACAAGGTTATATTCAGGATTTGAATAGAAAATACAACTGCTACACTGAAAAAAAATGATGATAAAATTTAAGTAGTTTTAAGTCAATTTGATTTCAGATTGACTTAAATTGAAATATTTTTAGTTAAAAAACACACATATTACACTGTCTCAACACATGAATGGCATGTAATACATTCTTTTAAGTATATTAATTAATATTTAAATTTCAGGAATTATAATATATTATATATCATAAATTATTTGAGTAATATTGTATAAATTAAGTGATTGTAATTAGGAACTATTGTATAAATTAAGTAATTGTAATTAGGTACTATTGTATAAATTAAGTAATTGTAATTAGGTACTATTGTATAAATTAACTAATTGTAATTAGGTACTATTGTATAAATTAAGTAATTGTAATTAGGTACTATTGTATAAATTAAGTAATTGTAATTAGGTACTATTGTATAAATTAAGTAATTGTAATTAGGTAATATTGTATAAATTAAGTAATTGTAATTAGGTAATATTGTATAAATTAAGTAATTGTAATTAGTTAATATTGTATGCAGTAATTAAGTAAAGTTTACTAAAAGAAAGGGTTGACTGAAGTTCAGTTCACTTATTTACTCTGTGTAACTTTGTTTATTTAAGTCTTGAAACCGAGTTAAAGTTACTTAAATTTATCTGTAATTAAATTTACTTTTTAAAAAAAGCAAATGCAGAGTTGCGAAACTTTTTAAAGTAAATTTTCCTTTTAATTTTTATTTTAGTGTAGAGGATCTCAAAAAATTAGAATATCATTGAAAAGTTATTTTATTTCAGTAATTCAGTTCAAAATGTGAAACTCATATATATTATATATTATATAGATGTATTAAACACACAGAGTGATCTATTTTAAGCTTTCATTTCTTTTATTATAGATGATTATCATGGCTTACAGCCAATGAAAACCCAAAAATCAGTGTCTTCATGCACTTCATGCTTCCCCTTTGCTTTAATAAACTTTTATGGAGATGTGGATTTTATTTTCCAGCAGGACTTGGCACACTGCCCACACTGCCAAAAGTACCAATTGGTCTTATATAATCTTTAAATTTTCTGTGATACTGATTTTTGGGTTGTTTATTGGGTTTCACATTTCTCATAGAACTGAGTATGAATATAACTGACATAAAGTAACTTTTTTCAATGATATTCAAATTTTTAAGTATGCAACATGGATAAAAGGGTAAAATGGTTCAGGTTGAGTTTACTCAATTATTGAAATTTTTCCATACATATTCAGAATTGGACCTTTTTTGAGTATGGTGTAGCAGTTAATTGATAACATATAGAAAATATAAAACATTATTTTCCTGATGTATTAAGAAAAAATGGAGAGAAAAAAATCTAAAATAAATAAAACAAACAAAAAAAACCTCTGGATAACTTTAAATTTAAAATTTTTAAATTTAAACTCTATTATGATTAGTATTTACTTTATGTCCTGTAGAATGAGGAAGTGTACAATTGGAGCAAACAGATTGACACACAATTGACTGACATATATAGTGAGTTTTTCCAGGTCGTCAAAGGGGAGGAGCCCTGAATAGAGCAATGAAAATAGAACAAATTATATGAATATAATTAATTTATAAGAATTTGACAAATACAACCCTTTGTCCTAAAATATTATAGGGAAACTAACCTTTGCATCAGTGTGTGTGTGTGTGTGTGTGTGTGTGTGTGTTTGTGTGTGTGTACATGTGATTCACCCGTACACATTCAGGATGATCTGTATCAACGTGAGAGGACCAGCTCAGTGTCTTCTTAAAGTGTCTCTTCTGGCCTCAATCAGATGCCGTGCACTTGACGGACACTTGGCAGGAGCCTCTCTTAGCCCGGATCATATTTGATTTGTCAAAGCAGGCAAAGCTCTGCAGCGTCTCTCTGTGATCCTACATTAGCGTTTTGCTGACAAACACAGCAGAGCAAGGAAATACACATAATGGAGCTGAAGTTATCTGAGTGGTTAGGAAATGGACTGCGTTTGGAGGAACTTTTAAACACAATGACAGAGATCTACAGCTGAATCCCTTAAATCCTGAGAGCCTGTATAACTAGATACTAGTTTATAGAAGATTTAGGCTCAATCCTAATTCTCTTAGTAACCCTACCCCTTGTTTTCGAGTGTAACGTGCAAAGTATTGGAACAACTCCTCAAGCACTTGATACAGATGTAGCATTATAGCAGAGTAGAGCACAAAAGTTCAGCAACCTAGCTGCTGCTCCTTAACTAGTTAACTTCAGGCCATCACAATTCATTATCATTGTCCATTCCTTAATTCCTCCTCTGTGATGGTGAGCTGAAATTAGCTTTCATTAGCTTTATTTTTTTTTTTTTGCATTCCACCTTAAACGTTGCTCCCTCTGCCATCTGTTGCACCATTTAAGGTGGAAACAGAAAGTTAGTTAGCTAGCTAGGTAGCAACTGAGATGAACTACTAGTGATGTTTTTATACTTGTTTTATACTAGTGATTCCCATAGTTCTCTGTTTTTTTGGAGTGTGCTGTCTATCATCCAAAAAAGAACAGTAGTATCTCTGGGTAGTATCTCTCAGGGTTCCTCAGTCGAGCTCTGTCGGGCGGCATTAGTCATCAATCGCAGTTAGCCGCTAATGCTAATGCTGATGCTGCTGGACCCAGCCTCAGTGTTAATCTGGAAATCTAAGCTTTCTGTAAATAAACATAAGCATAAACATAATTAACTTTTGTATTAGCTAAGCTTTAACTGGATGGTGAGATGTGGGCGACACCCCTGTTCCTTACTAGTGTCGCATACGCATAGTGTGCCTTATAATCCGGTGCACTTTATAGTGCGAAAAATACAGTAATATTGTAAAGAACTATATTTTATTACTATTTTATACTATTTTATCACTGTCCATAAACATTTCAACAATCTGTCCCTTTGTCAAAATGAAAAAGTCTTAAAAAAAATAAATGGACCAATAAAAACGTATAGAAATGATCCAAAATGACCGGAAATTAACTCTTTATGCAATTGACTTCCATTAAGTAAAGTTTAAAAGGAAAGGTTTTATCGTTTTTTCTGTAAAGTTGCTGTTTTAGATATACACATTCCACTCTACTACTCTGCTAGTTAAACAAATTAGCATTTTCCAAAATACAGTATATTGCGTAGATGTCAACTGCCATTGATTATAATGCTTATGTCTGGCATAGACAAAAGACAAAACAAAATATATATATATATTTATATATTTAGAGTATCAAAACAAATTTGGGACAATGCTAGCAATGATGAAATAGCATTAAATTATCTGGGGGAAAAAAAATGCTGTCAGCTCGGGTGTTGTGAAGGCATTCTCTATGTTTCAGCATATGACTTCCTAGGTAAAGGGATTGCAGCATTTTGCATTTTTGGGTAATTGGCCGTCCAAATTGTGGGGGAAAAAAAAGGATAAATTATAAATAAATGATCACTTTATTTATTTATTGGGCCAAATCAAATGTCCAAATGTCCTAATGGGCCAATTTTGGTTAACAGGCCAGACTGCATACATACAGGCCAGCTCTGTTGGGTAGTGAATAATTCATAGTGGTTACTGCACGGCTTACTAAGATTAACAAAGGAATAATAACCCCAGAGTTCAAGGGGTTAAACGCTATCCAGTACCTCTGAAGGTGCTCTGCCGCGCATAATGTCATGTTTTCCTATTGCATCCTAGTAATGTCCCGCGCTCGGCAACCCTACGGGGTAACCTGTGTTTACACGTACCGCACGAGTGTGTGTGTACGTGTGTACGTTTGTGTGTGTGTGTGTGTGTATGAACATGTGGGGGGTGTTTAAAATCAATCACATAACCAAGTGACAGGGGCATTTATCTTCGGCGTGGGCTAATGGGTTAATGCAGCCTACAGACCGCGCGCAGCGGAGGGTGCGCTGGGGAACGGCCCCCCGTCCACGCCGGGCGCAGTGTGTGTGCTTGTTCGAGCACCGTCGCGTGTGTCAATCCTCCCGCGGAGCCGTGTTCCATAAAGCGCCGCATTTCGAAAATCAAGCATGAATAATTAAGCCATTTCAGCAGGGCTGCTTTAACGATACATTACATGAGAGGAAATAGGTCAAGCGCTTTGGTGTTGGAAACACCGCCAGCATGGCTCCTTACTGAGAGAACCCCCCCACCCCCCAAAAAAAAAAAGTCTTAATTATCATTTTATTTCCCCCCCCCAAAAAAAAAAACACGATTCCCGATTAACGATTCCCTCATACTGTCTTGCTGTCTTTTAAGAATTACAGTTTTGTTTATTTAACTTTTGTATTTAGCTTAGCTTCACACTAGGTGGTGAGATATGCTGAATTAAAGGGAAAACATGGCGACACCCCTCTTCCTTTCTAGTGTCGCATAATGCGCTTTATAATTTGGTGCGTCTTACTGTGCGAAAAATAGAGTAATATTGTAAAGAGCTATATTAAAGACTATTTTATCACTGTCCATAAATATTTCAACAAGCTGTCCCTGTATCAAATTAAAGATGTTTTAGAATAGAAATGATCTAAAATGACCAGAAATGAACTCTTTATGCATTGACATCCATTAAGTTAAGTTTAAAAGGAAAGGTTTTATCTTTTTCCAGTGCGGTAAAGCTAAAATTACAAGAAACCCATTGAGAAAAACAGCTAAAAAAGTGAAAAATCTCCTTCCCCAACCAATATTATTTACCTTTAGTGCTTCAAACATATCTATATGATGTTTCATCAGTTTTTCAAATAATATCAGTAAATAAAGACTCAAAAGTGTACACAGAAAAAAAAAGTGTGAAACTACCTGCTTTACTCAAACTAAAGCTAGGTATGGTGTGCGCACTACTTTATATATTTTTTATTTTACTTGCACATTTTTACTAAGTAGATATTTTGCACTAAACAATTTTATTTATTTAGACTAAAAAGTTGACATTTTTGTATATAGTTTTCTTTGTGTGTCCTGATTAAAATACTGAAAGGGATGAAAGTGTCAGGTTTTTAGTAATTTAATCTACATGTATCCTAGAGGTGTGATTATTGATTATCAAGAAAAATAATAATAATAACTCCGCCTGATGCTGTTTTTCCATGTATTTGGTCAAAGTAATAATTAATAAACCATGTAATGAACTATATATCATCAATATTCTTATGCCTTTAACTCATAAACACTCTAGTCTATCTTAGGTGTGAATATATTTAAAGTCTATACATTCACAAATAAGTAAAAAAAATGGTTCTGTCTGATATAATTACTGTGTTATAAGACCTGAAAGAGAGAGAACTGACAAAAACGAAGAAAAAGTACACCAAAACAGCCTAGAGTTCAAAGGGTTAAAAAGGGTTAATTGATCGATTCATTTTTTTGTGCCTCAAGTAAACTTTTTTTTTTACTGAATTTAAAAATGCAGAGCATGTAATTTAGCGAGGACTTTTAATGTGAAAGAGCATGCTTAGGGTTACGTCACCCACGCCCAGGAAGCAGGTGGAGGAGGCGGAGGTTTTTGGAGCGGTGGAGCTGAGATACCTGGTAAATTTAACTTATTAACAAATCAATGAGATGAACATTAATGTACCTTAATAACATAACAACAATGACAGTGCTGTGGAGCGCTGATTATTAGGAATACTATTAGGAATCAATAAATAATAAAAAAAATACATTTTTAATACTTTTGTTGTCATAATTATTATTTCACAGTTCTTGATGTATTTTAAAAAAAAGCTAAGATGCACAACATAAAGCCAATGTTTATGCCTTTATTATTGATTAATGCCCTATATTTTTTATACTTACAAGAAAAGTGAAATAATTTATCCTAATTTATTAAATTATTTCTTGTGGTATTTATTTCTGTTTTGTTTTATTTATTTCTATTTGTATTTGCAATTTGGTAATTTATGTTGTGAATTAAAAATTCAAAAAAAATTAAACTAATTGGTCATTCATTATTAAATTAGTGAAATCTCTTATTTTCTCTTGTGTATTTTTAATTATTTTTTTTAGGCAGGCAAATATGTTTTAATCCGATGACTCGATTAATCAAATCGATTTTTCTGTAGAGTACTCGATTACTAAAATAATAATCGATGGCTTCAGCCCTAGTCTGACTAGAACAGGAACTAGTCCTCGTCTCTTCATTACAGGGAAACTAAATAATCAAGGTAGAAAACATGTACTAATTGGAGATGATGCAAGGCTGCACTGGCAATGACACAAGGCCTGAAGAAACAATTAACCCCCCCATTATTTTGTTAAGAACACTGTGAGAGAAACTGGAGAGCGAGTGAGTCACTGTTTCCTCTCCGGGTCAGACGTTTAGTCTGTCTCCTCACAAACACCTTCGAAAACCACCAAAAACAAATCAAATCTTTATATCTAGGAAAACAAAAACCCTCAGGACACATCCACTCGTATCTGGAAATGTTTAAAATCTTAAAAATGTTATTGTCTGCGCTTCAGCCTCATACCCACCCAGACAGAGAGAGCACGGCCTATTGTGCTCTCTCTCTCTCTTGGACTCTGGCTGCTGATGCCAAAGCAGCGTAGTGTCAGCACCTCTGAGCCTGCATTTGGCCTTTGTTGAAAGTAATTTTACAAAGTAATGTAATTAAAGGACATTAAAACAATTAACCCCCCATTATTTTGTTAAGAACACACAGAAACTGGAGAGGGAGAGAAAAATTACGTTTAAAAGAAATCACCAAAAACAAATCAAATCTTTATATGTAGGAAAACAAAAACCTTTAGGTCACATTCACATGTATCTAGAAATGTTTAAAATCTTAAAAATGTTAATATCATTGCATTTCCGCCTCCCATTTGTAAGAAAATGCTGTTTTCAGTAACTTAAAATGTTGAGATTTAGGTTTGATAGATAAGATTTTGGATAAAAATCATTTTTCTCGCTGAATCTCCAAAATCACTTTGCTCCCTATATAGTGAACTACATGAGGTTATAAAGCTACAATAGCTCATACCTGTCAAGTCTCCCGTTTTGACCGGGAAACTACCGTATTTTACTCCTCTTTCCCGCCGTCCTTCCGTATTAGTATTTTCCCGTAAATTTCCCGTATTATATTAAAATAAAAAAAATATATATTATTGAGGATACAGGGCACTGACCGCTCTGTGTCTCTTAACCAATCGTGGAGCCGGTTCAAGGAGAAAGTCCCGCCTTTCAGGAGAAACAGCCAATCAGCTTGCAAAGGAGGGTCAGTGTGGGGAAGCCCTCCTCGCTGTGAGTTCAGGCAGCTAGTCGGAGCTGCTGATGTTAAAACATATCTTGATATACAGCGATTTTTCTAAAAGAAAGGTAACGGTAGGTTAATGGAAACTATGATGAGATTTTTCTGATAGCTGCTTAAAAATACTCGTCTCCGAAATAAAACACACAGATTAAACCTCTTAAAATAAAAAATAAAAAAGTTTGTGACTCAGTTTAACTAGAAATGTGTAGAGGACCGTAATGAACTGAACTGATCAGGAGTGATCAAAAGAAAGAAGTATTAATTAAAAATTATTGTGCAGGCCCCTTAGGACTAATTTTTACTGATGAAACATATCTGGTCCATGTCCTTTTAGTAAAAGCTCATGATACTATGTTTAGGTCACCAACAGTCATTTTGCAGAATTTGTGCACCCTTTGTTCAATTTTAAATCCATTAAATAAATAAAAAATATATCATATAAAAGAGTGCATTTATTACAAAAAAAGACATGAAATCTTTTTTTTTTAAAAGACAAGGATTTTTAATTTGGCTGTATTAAAAGAATGACATATGTAGGAATGTCCACAACATTTCAGATTCTTATAATCTAATTGTAGTCTGTAAGTGGTTCACTTGTGGTTATTTTAGATTTTTTGTAAACCTGTCTTAAGATGTAAGGGATACTGAACCTTCATTGGGCTGGTGGGATGGCTTTAAGCATACAGAGGAAAATATCCCTTATTTTTAAATCTAAAACTTGACAGGTATGCAATAGCTATGTATCTAATTTCAGATTTTGATATTCAATGTTAGAAAAAAGAATATTTTAACACAATTTCTCTCTGGAAAATCCTGTGAAAAGGACAAAAATACAGCGCTAAATCAAATGGATCATGTGATTTTATAAGAAAAAGATCTGTTAATGGAATACACAATTTTTACCAGCTTCTAGCTGTCAATTTAATAAAACTAACACCAAAATATAGAAAGTATTGTATGATTAAGAAAAAGTTAAACAAACTTACTGATTTTATGGTGATATATGAATGTAAAAATACCATATATAAAGTCAAAAAAGGGCAATAATAAATGAAAAAAAAAACAATTAAAAATTTTAAAAATCTAAAAATTGTATGTTTTTTACCATGTATGGATTCATTCAAATACTCTTATATCACTAAATATACAATTCTCTGTTTAGATATGTAATCTGCACTTTTCTGACTTGCATATATACTTCATATGGAGTGGTGTATAATTTTGGATTAAACCTGGGATTCAAATTTGGGGTCAAGCCTTTTTGTCTCTTTGTGGAAAACAAAATATTGTGGTGGATTTTCTGGATTTGTGTGGATGAGGCCTTAATGAAATTAATCGAATGTTACATTAAAGCACATTAAAACAATTAACCCCCCATTATTTTTTAAGAACACTGTGAGAAGCTGAAGAGGAAGTGAGTCATTGTTTCCTCTCTGGATCAGACGTTTCAGACACGTTTAGTCTGTCTCATCACAAACACGTTCAAAAATCCACCAAAAACAAATCAAATCTTTATATCTAGGAAAACCAAAACCTTAAGCCCCATTCACATGTATCTGGAAATGTTTAAAATGGTAATGATTTCATTTCATTCCTCCCAGGGATGGAGGGAAAGAGCGCTATCTACCCACACAGAGAGAGAGAGAGCATGGCCTATTGTGCTTTCTCTCTCTCAGACTCTGGCTGCTGATGCCAAAGCAGGATAGTGTCAGCGCATTTGAGCCTGCATTTAGCCTTTGTTGAAATAATGTAGTGTATATTAAAAGACATTAAAGCTGGAGAGGAAGCGAGTGATTATTAACTCTAATCTCTTCATAACACATTTAAATCTTTATATCTAGGAAAACTACAACACTTAAACCACATCCACATGTATCTGGGAAGTGAAAGAGTCAATGTTAATTATTACATTGTTAATGTTGTGGCCTCTTGCGCTCTCTCTCTCTCGGACTCCGACTGCTGATGGCGAAGCAGTACAATGTCGGTGCTGCTGCTCCTGTATTTGGCAGCTGCTCCGGCATTTGTTGAGATAATGTAGTGTACATTAAAGGACATTAAAGCAATTACCCTCCCGTTATTTTGTTTAGAACACATAAAAACTGCAAAGCGACAGAGTCATTGTTAATTATTACACTGTTAATGTTGTGGCCTATTGTGCTCTCTCTCGGACTCCGGCTGCTGATGCCGAAGCAGCGGTACAGTGTCAGCGCTTCTGTGCATGCATTCTGCCTTTGTTGAGATCATTTGCTGCACGCTACACAAAATCAAAAGCAGCAAATCCGGGCCAACTGTTAAAGTTGTAGAGTCTCAGCGACTAGTTTGTTTTGAGCGTGAGTTGCATTCATTTGAATTACCACAAACAAGGCCCGCGCTGAATATTTCAACCCTTAAAGCGCCGTGGCTGGCTATTTAATTCCGCTGGTGCTTCTGTTTTTTTTTTTTTTTTTCACTTTTAATTAGGTTATATGTATTAGATTTTCAAATTAAGCATCTGCTGTTAACAATATGCATATGTTGTCGTTCTACTTTGAAAATTACGGGTCTCCAAACTTCAATCACCGGCTGTCCGTCTCACATGAAATTTCAGCTTTGAATCAGAAGCAGGTTCAGATTCCCCAGGCCTCGGCTCTTTCATCATGGAGAGCGCATTTTAATTAGCGCGCCGGCGCTGCCGATTTGCAGCAAGGCTGCGGAACTAAACAGTCAAAAAAATAAATAAAAAAAAACCTCAACCATGTAAATGAAGCCTGTGTCGCCTTTATTGGAAACAGTTGCTAAAAAGTTGCTGCTGTCAGTCAGTCAGCGCTGGCTATAAACATATCTATGTATATATATATATATATATATATATATATATATATATATATATACAGTACAGACTAAAGGTTTCTCTTTTTCAATGCGTTTTCTTTATTTTCATGACTATTTACATTGTAGATTGGAATAATTTAAACATCTCATAGAAAAAAGGTGTCATTTTCAACAGTGTAACAAGGTTTGGACACACCTTAAATTCAGTTCATTCTTGTATTTTGCTTTATGTATTGTAGATATCCCATTGCATTTAGTGAAAATCTGCTTTTAGCTACAGAGCACCAGCGAGCTGGAATTCATTAAATCAGGGGTGTCCAAACTACGGCCCGCGGGCCAATTTTCTAGCACAAAAAAACGGGCCAAAGAGTCTAAAAGCGGAGAGAGTGCGCATTTCAAGCACAGAAAAACGGGCCAAAGAGTCTAAAAGCGGAGAGAGTGCGCATTTCTAGCGCAGAAAAACGGGGCAAAGAGTCTAAAAGTTGCCATAATTAAGGAGTTTTAAGAGACATCATGAAATTAAACATCAATTTGAAAAATCTTAGATTACACAACACTGTCAAAGATAAAGATAGTTAGTCTTGTGAAATGGTGTTTAAATGAAATAATCAGGAAAATGTATTATTTAAAGTGGTATATTTCATTATTTCTTTTATTACAGAGTCTGTGGTCCGTGACTTTAAATATATTTCTCCTTCTGGCCCCCAACAAAAAAAGTTTGGACACCCCTGCTCTATAGGAAACTCTGAAGCTGAGCTCTCTGGGATCACTGAACTATATTAAACTTTTTGGGGGTTTTTCGTCCTTTTTATTTTATTTGCAGTTACAGAGTTTTTTGCGTAATGTTGTGTAACTCTGCAAATCAAATAAAAAGAAACTTTTAGTTTCTAATCACCACCAGAAAGCCTGTGGCTGTGTTAACTGAGTTTATCTTTTCTGTCATTCTTTTAATTTGTGTTTTATTTATTTATTTATTTATTTGTTTGTTTGTTTAGTTTTGGTTCTTATGTTTTTATATTTTGATGTTTTTGATGTTCATAGTTTATTTATTATTTATTCATTTTATCATTTTGTATCATTCTTATCATTTTTATTTTACTTGTACTATTATTATTATTATCTTTTTTTTCATTTTATATTTTAGAAACTCTTTGCTTTTTTATGTGTAAATTTGTTTATGGTCATTTTCCTATTTTTTATGTATAGATTTTGTTCATCTGTATTAAATGTTTATTTAAAATATATATATATTTTATTTATTATTATTTCTTTTTCTTTATCATTTGTAATTTCTTATCTAAATGTTTTAATCCTTTTGTAGCTGTTTTTATAATGCTCGGCTGATTATAAATGAGAGGTTGAAAATAAAGGTTCATTGATTAATACTAATTTAATCAATGGAACTATGTAAGACCAAAACTACGGAAAAATTTAAAGTTACATTCCCAAAACTAACAATTAAAACATTGACACACATCCTTTCACATGTTTGATAAAACTAGAATTCAGAAAAATGATTAAAACATTAAAAGAGTTAGGAAATGGGACTCTAACCAAGCAAGAACTGTTAGACCACCAAAAACAGCCTCATCAGATAAAAAGCACTTAATGCTTTCATCTCTGAGGGAGGGGAGGAAATCCAGCTCCGATCTGAACAAATCCACAGGTGTTTCTGACCATCTTTCCACTGTGAGAAGATGATTCAATAACACTGTGGGTCTGACAGGGACTGACTGTGGAGATCAAGAAGCCCAAAAAGAAACAGAACCAAAAAATACACTTACAGCAGTCTTACACTGATATATAATAATCAAGAAGAAGTTTGATGAACTGCTTGAATTGAATTTTTGCACCAGGAGTAAAGCAGCATAAAGTTACCCAAAAGCAGTGTGTAAGACTGGTGGAGGAGAACATGATGCCAAGATGCATGAAAAAAACTGTGATTAAAAACCAACCAGGGTTATTCCACCAAATATTGATTTCTGAACTTTTAAAGAGTGTGAAGGTTCAATTAGCAGGGTAAGAGCACAGTTTTGCTCAAAATATTGCAATGCACACTATAACATTATGGGTGACATACCAGAGTTCAAAAGAGGACAAATTGTTGGTGCACGTCTTGCTGCTGGAGCATCTGTGACCAAGACAGCAAGTCTGTGTGATGCATCAAGAGCCACGGTGTCCAGGGTAATGTCAGCATTAACCACCAAGAAGGACCAACCACATCCAACAGGATTAACTGTGGACGCTGTAAGAGGAAGCTGTCTGAAAGGGATGTTCAGTTTCATTGTCCAACCCCTATATCGATATGAAATTACACAGTGTTACGTGTTACAGAGAAATGATTGACGTGCAGTTGGCGTTCTTATCTGGATGTTTTCACGCCAAATAAAACAATGCTTAAACTTCTGGTCTTATACAGTTGGATTTGCATGAAAAATACCTCATACCACACCACATATTTTTTTTATTGAGGAACGGGGGGATGTACATGCCGTGTTTTTGTTCAGGAATGCATGCTGTGAAAGTTTTCTTCGCAAGTCGTTTATCCATGACAGAGCTGGTACAGGTGGTTTCCACAGCACAGAGGAAAAAGAAAGGGAAGCTAAATAAAAAAGAAAGTCTCAGCACGGGCGTACTGTGATAAAGCACTCGTTTTACCTATTGATACCTGGATGCACCAAACAAAAGCATTAGACTAAATACCCACATGTTCTGGAAAGAGGATTTACAGCAGAACTCACAGGCCTGTGAATTACCGGATAAACTACCGTATCTGATGCTGAGGAACTGTAAACTATAAATACAGGAACATCGAGCCCTGTGGTCAGTACTAATGTTAACTCTTCTGGAATTACATGTCTAGTAAAGTAGGCAGTACCATTCAAAGGTTTGGACACACCTCTTTTCTTTCAATGTTATCCTTTTCTTAAGATTTTTAAAGTTGTAAATTTAATCCTGAAGCTTTAGATTCTTCTAAGTAGCACGGTTATCTTTAAAGACAGATCTGCACACTCTTGGTATTTTAATCTCAGCGTCTTCATGAGGTAGAATCACCTGGATTCGTTTTCTCAGCGTCTTAAAAGAATCATAAACGTAAATGTGATTTATGTGTATAATTAAGCAATAATAAACGAGAGGAAGTGCTATAATGTGTAATATTGGCACTGCTGTGATGTGGTCGTAGCAGTGCCAATATTACGTGTTATAGCACGAGCCTTGAGTGTATTATTGTAATTATACCACAGTTCCATTATCACAGTTTATTAAAGATTTTGAGTTAAAAAAGACGAGAACATGTGATTTGTTATAACTGGTTATAATATAATAACTCCACTATTTTAACTCAGTTAAAATAGTCCTATAGCTGCTCTGCTTTAGCTGCACTGTAAGCTCTTTATTATTGGCCATTCAAGGTCAAAATTGTGGAACTCTAAGCTTACTGTAAATAAACAGAAACGCTTTACTCACCCAATAAATGGTTTTCAGGAGAGAAATCTGTGTAGATTAAAATCCTTAAAAAGAAAGTTTTGTTCTCTCAGGGCGAGACTTGTGAAATTACAAGAGTCCACCTTAAATTCACCGTAAAATACCCAAAACATATTAATGGAAAATATATACGCTTAATCTTTTATTTATTTATTTGTGGGACCTTTTTCTGCACTGAGCCTCTATGAGATCCAGTTGTTTGCAGTGGTGTATAATGATATTGCATTCGGTTTGTATTTGGTTTGTAAGCGCTGCATCGTTTGCTAGGTTACCTGTATGTGGAGGAGTAATACATGGAGAGCTTCGGTTACAGTGCATTACCAGCTGATAATGTCGCTCATAAAACGCCTCTCGGCCAATCACATTGCAGGGTCGAAACTAACTGTGGTGTAATTAAGGTGAAAAAGCTTTAGTACTTTTGTTACTAGCTTTAGAACAAATAATGTTACTAGCTTTAGGGCAGCAGTGGCTCAGTGGTTAGGAGCACTGGGCCAAGGATTTCAAATTCTCAGTTTTGACTCTCATATGTCTCATTTTTGTCTAACGCTATTTAATTATACTAAGTAATTTTAGGAGAAACATATGTGGCAAAGTTGATCTCTAAATCAAACCCAAGTGAGAATAAAGAAATTCAAACCCAAATGTATCCAGTTTACAGCAGAAATGAAGGGATTGGTCTCACTGTTCCAATACTTCAGGAAAAAACTGTAATAGCTCAATTTGCTTTGTGGTTGTGAGTATTTGTAGGAACAGGGGTCACTCGGGCATTGGTGCGGAACACAAGGTGAAGACTGGTGGTGGGAGTCAGCATGCATGTGTGTGTGTGTGATAGCTGTCAGTACACAAAGCTTTTGTACTCACCGGTTGTTAAAAGCTGTCAGACAGGTAAGGCCAAAGTGGAGCTGAACATTGATTGATCGTCTGAGTTCACTTCAAGTTCAGGGGAGGTCTCCACCATCAAGCCGCGATGACTGGCACCCGCACGTCTGATATCAGAGCGCGCGAGAGCGAGCGCGAGAGAGAGAGCGAGCGCGAGAGAGAGATAGAGCCGGTATAGGAATCGAATAACGTCATTGCATAACAGATTAACAAAGGCTGTATCATCTCTCTGTATGACACTGCTATCATTTATCACGCAGCTATAGGCGAGTGGGTGCGCGCTGAGGTCACCCGTGGCCTGTGAGTAATAGCCAGCCATTTGTTTATCTGTGACCTCAATGATCGCAGATGGGGAGAGGTGGGGACACAAAACCGCGGGACCGCATGAGAGAGAACACGGGACAGGCCCCTGGCTCCCTCCTTACATCCCTACACTTCTATCAGACCTTTATTCTCAACAAATCTCAATTTTATTTGTTTGCTTGTTTTTAGTCTCTGTATAATCTCAGTAGATTATACAGGGTTTGGACAATGAAACTGAAACTAAATTGCACATTGCACCAGTAAGAGCTGTAAGAGTGTGAAGGAGGTTCAATTAGCAGGGCAAGAGCAGTAACAGCAGTTTTGCTCAAAATGTTGCAATGCACACAACATTACGGGTGACATACCAAAAGTTAAAAAGAGGACAAATTGTTGGTGCACGTCTTGCTGGAGCATCTATGACCCAGACAGCAAGTCTTTGTGATTCATCAAGAGCCACGGTATCCAGGGTAATGTCAGCATACCACCAAGAAGGACCAACCACATCCAACAGGATTAACTGTGGACGCTGTAAGAGGAAGATGTCTGAAAGGGATGTTCGGGTGCTAAGCCGGATTGTATCCAATAATAAACATAAAACCACGGCTGCTCAAATCACGACAGAATTTATTGTGCTCCTCAACTCTCCACCAACAGTTTCCACCAGAACTGTCCGTCGGGACAATAAATTATTGTGGTCTAAAAGCAGTTTCATTGTCCAACCCCTGTAAATCTTTGTTTAAAACTGAAATATTATGGATTATAGGGTATTATGAAGATTATATGATTTATAGGATAATATACAGGTGATTATAGGGTAGTATGAGTGTATATATGGTGTAAAGGGTAATATATAGGGGATTATAGAGTAGAATGGAGTGTATAGGGAGTATAGGATAGTAAACAGGGGATTATAGGGTAGCATGGGGTGCAGATAGTATAGAGCTATATAGGGTAGAATAGGGAATATATGGTAATATATGGAGTATATGGTAGTCAAGTAAAGGGTATTGGTAGTCCCCTTTGCTCCAAATCTTCTAGAAAGTCTTCAATGGACAGTGGAAACAGTTACTCTAACAAAAGCAGGATAAACTCTATTTTATATTTTTAATTCCAAATGAAATATTGGAAATGTTTGATATAATAAAGAATTACAACGGTGGCCAATTATTTATCTTTTTTTCTTTTCTTTCGGCAAATTATTAATTCGCTTTTTTATCCTTGATGACATAAATCTAATCTCAACAAATGAAGCAGGAAGTACACTAGACGGTAAGTGGGCGAGTGTGCACTGAGGTCATCTGTGGCCTGAGAGTAATGTTAAAATAGCCAGACATTTGTTTATCTGTGACATCAATGGTTTCAGATCTGTGTTGGAGGACAAGTAGTGTAAAGTAGTGTTGTGTGAGTCATGTAATGATTCTCCTGTAATACATTAGCTTTAATTCCTGCCACATATTACAGTTCCTGACTTTAGAAATGTATATTATTTGTGTTGCTCATGTGTCTAAAAAAATATTAATAGTGATTGAAGCATTTAATACATTTAATTGAATGAAAATTGCAGATTTTGATTGTAATAAAATCATTTATTGATTGATTTGAAATGAAAGCACAGTATAAGTTCTACTATGCATGAATCTGCATGAATTTGACTGTTCACATTCATATTACATGTCAATTGATCGGATACGGATCCGATTTAGGACCACAAATGAAAGTGACTTTGCCCATTAACACAGCCATGAGCAAAAAAAAATCTAATCTGAGCCACACTGAGCAAAAAAAAAATCAGATTTGAGTCACAGCCTGGTAATGTGAACATAGCCTAAAGCCCTATCTGGACGGGATTAGTTTCTCAGAGGGACATCTGTAAAAAAAATAAAAATAAATCAATCACACTTTTAGTTCTTTTCCTTTCTTCGTCATGTGACATCAGGTTCAGTAGCTCCTCCATTTCCACTTGCTGTTGTGTTTACATGGATCTCCTTGGGAATTTGTGCACAAAGTGTAATAATTATGGTGTGTGACAATTGGACAAATTGCTATTTTATTAAATGTGAGGTGACTTGGAGGGGACTAAAATTACTGGAGTACCACGAATTTCAGCAAAAAACAGTAAATAATTCTGCCTGTATTTTTCTTTCAGAGGACGTCTGAGAAAAACATGTACAAGAATAACATTTCTAGACCCCCCCCCCCCCCCCCATAAAAGAGAAAAGAAACTAATCCTGTCTGGATTAACTAAACTAATCCTGCCCTTCTTTTTTCCTTTTTTAACTGTAACTTTTTGAAGGTGTCTTTTTTTTTTTGAAGATTTTTTTTTAGAATCTCCTTACTGTAAACTCATCAACAACTCCATTGAAGCTCCAAAGCTTTAAAGACTTTCTCAAGCTGTTTATTGTATTTCATTGTGTTTTATGTATTTTTTATCTATTTTACTTGTATTTTCGCCCTGCTCAGCCAGGAGGCTCCTCGTGATGTTTTTCTCCGGCCTCTGTCTCTTTAATAAACTCGTGCTTATCTAGTGTAACAAATGTCTAGCTGCCATCATCAAGTCCGGGCGAGGAGGGAGGAGTTTTTAATGTTCAGTTTGCTCTATGGATCGATGTTCGCTGGCATCGCCTTAGCCTGACTGCCTGCGCGAGCGTGTAGTGTAGTGTAGTGTAGTGTATGTGCGTGTAGCGTATATACGCGCGCGCCCGCCCGCTCGCTCGCTTGCTCGTGCGTGCGCGTGTGTGTGTGTGTGTGAGAGAGAGAGATATAGCGTTATATTTATATATATATTTATATATATATACGGGCTGTAGGCTGTGGGGTTGGAGGAGAAAGTGAGACGGGGCGCTTGACACGTTTGGCGGCTCGTCCTTTCGGCGCGTGGCGTGGCGGGGTGGGGGAACGGGAGCGGGAGCGGAGCGGGGAGAGGAAAGGAGAGGAAACACAGACCGCCATAGATCTGAAAGAAGGTAAAGAGAGAGAGAGAGAGAGAGAGAGAGAGGAGGAGGAGGAGGAGGAGAGAAGCAGAGAGAGAGAGAGAAAGAGAGAGAGAGAGAGAGAGAGAGAGAGAGAGAGAGAGAGAGAGAGAGAGAGAGACTCCCCGTCCGGACTGACTGACTGACACCTGATTTGACAACACGGCGAGCGGCTCTGATACTGGATTCTACGTTTATCTGCGGAGGAAAAGAGGAGAAGTGCTGTTCCAAGAGCAATTCTGGCTCTTTCCCTCTACGGACTATCTTTCTGAAACCACGTACGAACATTTCTGCTCCACCTGGCCGGCTCCGACCACCGACAACACCGCGAGTTCAGAATGCCACGGAGGAAGCAGCAGGCGCCGAGGCGAGCGGCGGGTAAGGCTACAAACTAACGCTTATCTATCTTTCTTTTTCCGCTTCTCCGCGCGGCGTGTTTTTTTTCTTTTTCTTCTTTTTCATTTTTCACACGTTTTGTTGTGTTTTTTTTTTATCACTCTAAATCTTTACAACGCTCACATTCATCCACCTCCATTCACCTCCTCTTATAAACCCAGCAGAAGTGAAACTCCTCAGGGAAGCGGAGTGATGTGTTTTAACGGTACGAAAAAAAAAAAACTAAAAAAGAAAGTCGTGTCGGAAATATCGTATTTCCAAGATAAATGCTTTTTAATAAACGCAACAACAAACTCCTTGATTTTACTCGACTTTAGGATGTATACGAGTTTCAAACAAACAAACAACAACAACCTGCAGTCTGTTTTTTAACGTGTTATTACCGTATATAGATATTTAAGCTGCTACATAAAAATCTCTCACCTGAAGAGCAAAGCTCATAGTGCTCATACTGCTTATACTTTTTTTGCTCTTTGTGACTTTTATATTTTATTTGCAGTAACTTATGAACTCGCTTCTTTCTAGTAGCAGGCAGCATGAGCTGTTCATACTGTCCTCAGTTTCAATTCGCTTCAAGTCGTGTCGGAAATATCGCATTTCCAAGATAAACGCGCGTGTTAAACGCCACAACAAACTCCTTGTGGTTTATTCGACTTTACGACGTGGGCGAGTTTCAAATGTATAAACAAATAAACAAACAAACAATTATAACAACAGCAACAACAATCTGAAGTCTGTTTTTAACGGTTTATTACTACTCACAGTTATATTTACGCTGCTACATAAAACCATTAAACATAAACATCTCACACCTGAAGAGCAAAGCTCATAGTGCTCACACTGCTTATACTTTTTTTGCTCTTTGTGACTTTTATCTTTTATTTGCAGTAACTTATGAACTCGTATTTAGGGTACCAGCTTCCTAGTGGAAGGCAGCATGAGCTGTTCATACTGTCCTCAATTTCAATTCGCTTCAGCTCGTGTTGGAAGTATCGTATTTCCAAGAGAAATGCGCTTAAACGGCCAAACAAACTCCCCGACATTACGACTTGGGCGAGTTTCAGACAAACAATAAATAATAATGATAATTACAACAACAACAACAACTTGCAGTCTATTCTTTAAAAGGTTTATATAGTACTCACTCTACATACACACATGAGAATATCAGATATTCAGATATTTATGCAGCTACACAAAAGCATTAAACATAAAAAAATCTCACACCTATTGCTTTTTTGCTCTTTGTGACTTTTAGCTTTTTTGCAGTAACTTATGAACTTGTGTTTAGGGTTGGAAAACTCCATAATAAGTAGTAATCCTTGATAAGCCCTACTACTACTTTACTATTGCTAATTGTTTATTATCTCAACAGGAATTGCGTTGCACTTATTAGTTTCATAGTCGCAAGCACTACGAGCTTCTGATATGGTGAGCTTCTTTCTAGTGGAAGGCAGCATGAGCTGTTTATACTGTCCTCAATTTCAATTCGCTTCAGTTTGTGTGGGAAATATCATATTTCCAAAATAAATGCACATAAACGCAGCAAGAAAACTTGTGTTTAACTCGTGAGTGTCAAAGCAAAAGTAAGCTAAATAACCTGCAATCTATTTTTAACAGTTTATTACTACTCTTGCAGACATGTAAAAATCAGATCTCATACTGCTTTTATCTTTGTGACTTTCTGTTGTTTGCAGTGAACTCTTAAACTTGTATTTAAGTTACCAGGGAGGAAATTATTGAGTATTCCGAGTTATGGGCGATTATGGGGTTACGAGATTATTTTGTAATGCAGTAATTGTAAATATATATTGGCAGCTGTTTACAACAGAAAAATACAAAAACAACATATTTCCCAAGCTGTTAATGTTGTTTCCAGTCAAAACCATGTATATCATACTTGTGAATTTCAGAGTTGTAGGTACTACAAGCTTCTGAGGTGGTGGACTTGAATGCAGCATGAGTTGTTTATGCTGTCCCCAATTCCAATTAATTTTGTATATATTGTATTTACAATATGAGTGCATACAAACGGCACCACAAACTCACAAACAATTTTTTTTTTTACAGTGGGAAACTCGTAATTTCAGAATTTTCTAATTTTCGTAAAGCGCTGACTTTCTGAGTTAGGGGAGTTCTGCTTTACCAGAATTTGTCTGTTTGTTTTGAGTTTACTCACATCCAAGTATCCCATAATATTTCTACTGGATAAAAATCTCCCTCACCTAAAACACAGACTTTTCTCTATGTCATGCTGCCTTCAAGTTCACCTAAGAAGTTCGGAATTATGACTTTAAAGCTCGTAAGTACAACATGATTTTTGTTAAAGTGGGTTTTAGCCAAAAACAACACAAACACACTGTTTACTTCCTACTTCCTGTTTACTGTATATTTCCAATTACAGCAAACGAAACTAATACTGGGCAAAATTGAATGAGTGATTTTTTTATTCAGTAAGGTGTAGCGATCTGTTTTTTTATTTCACATAACATTTGAATATATTAGAGTAACCAATTAAAAAATAGGCTTCAGTTGCTGTTAAATGAAAGGGATTTTTTGACACGCCCCCAAACTCTGAAAGTCCGCATTACCTAATTTCGAAAATCCAGTTTCCCACTGACATATATGAGTTTGTTGTGGTGGTCATCTGTACTTATCTTGATAATACAATATTTCTGACATGACTTGAAAGCAGCAAAGGTTGTATGTTACATTTTCTGTATATATTTAGTCATATATTTGACCTCTGTTGGCAATTGATAGTCATTAAAAATGAAAAGGAACTTACTAGGAGATGGACTTGAAGGCATATATTATAGAATATATCAGCTAAATATAAAATGTCGGCTCACGCACATATTGCGTCTTTTGAGTGTTTCCGCCTAGTTAGCTTATTAGCTTAGGTAAAGTTACCTCAGCGATTTTTTGGGCGGGAAACAGCTTTCTTCATGATTAAACATAATTAAAACAACACTTTTTAAAAAAAAGCTGAGGTAAAAAGTGTTTGTGCCTCTTAAAAGTTGAGAACTTTTGAGTTTTATTAACGTTTTTATACTGATTTCTATGTTTTTTGAGAGGCTAATAGCTTCTGCTACAACCGTACGGCGCACAACAGAGAGGAAGAGGCTGATTTTTAAGCTAATAGATGGATGGGGCTGCTTGGATCCGAGTATCAGGCAGCTGAACTTCCTATGAACCCTTAATATCTCATACACAACACACACACTCGCACACACACACACACACACACACTTACTGAACTGCTCACGCACTCACCCACACACACACACGGCAAGGCCTACACACACATAGACACACACACACACACATGAAGAGTACGAGAGAGAGAAACTGA